>NW_013668413.1:35437-48790 GCF_000517525.1 Limulus polyphemus | reverse complement strand
GAAGCTCAGAATGTCCCCATAGTGGCTTTCTCAGCCATTTTAACGAACTTGGCACCATTCCTTTTTTTTAACCAATATTTCAATGAGTTAGGGTGTGTCTTTAGTCTGCTCAAAATTTCATATTTTTTAAACTAAAATACATCTTAGTTACTATGCTTGATAAATTACAGTGGAATTCTATGGTATTAATGTAGTAATTTATCATTTTTTAGTTTTTCAAATAAAAGTTATTCAAAACTAAAAAATATATTTTGTTTCATATCCTCCACGTGCAAATATTTTAAAGGCTTAGCAACCACTTAGTACAAAGGTCGTAACTAGAAGAGATAATTGTTCACTTTACTTCTTTAGTTACTGTTCTTTGTTTTAAGAAAAATAAGTTTAAGAACTTATTTGTAAATAGAAATAATGTACTAGCATATATATTATGTATAATAATTGAAATGTGACTGTATTTTACAAAATACCAGTCTACTAACACACAGCAAAAGACAAGTTACTTTGCACAGACCAAAGGTCAGCTTTATGTTATTTGATATGGTAACATGAGTGCACATGAGCCGTGTCATTGTAACTTCTGTATTGTTAGCCAGGCACGGCTGAAATGTCAATATAATAAATGTTATGAGATTTATGCTATTTAGTCTAAACATTTATGTTTTCGTGACATAATTTGTATTCATTCTAGAATGAAAGAGGCATAATTTATATTTATTTCCTAATTTTTTATGGTGGTTGTGAGATTGATCAAATCTACCAAACCCATACAGAGATTAATTACTGAAAATAACAGATAAAATATAAAGTTTTTTCTTAACATTATAAAGATTTTGCATGTGAAATTTCAAAAGTTTTTGATGCATAAAAATATTTTTAATCTTAAAATGAATATTACTTTGCATGATAGATAGGCAACATGCAAAAAGAAAAAATTAACATGAGAATAACATTGCTTTATAAACCTTAAGACTTAATTAAAAATATTGATATTTTGCATATGAAAGTATTGTAATGTTTACTGATAATCTGCCAAATTTTAACATTCATTCACTAATTTCAAAGTTATAGCATGAAAACTATAACAAGCACAAAATGGTTACGAGGTCTGTCCCAGGGACCAAGCCTGTGCTGAAAGAGTTAACCTCTTATGCTAACCTAAATAAAAAAACCAAGAAATGCCACTGTTTCAACCATGTGTTTACATTTTAACTTCATGTGTACATGCTACAGTGGATTTAAGTAAATAAAAATCAAATAATTCACAATCAAAACATCAATGTTTCATTATACAATAAGCCAACAACACAATCTTGTATTCTAAATAAACAGATCACAAGCAATCATGCATCTAAATAAATCTTTCGAATAAAATATTCATGTTAAGCTTGGAAAGCAAAAACCTAAAATCAAACTGTGGGAGTCCTACCTGAACAACATGTACAGTTGATGGTAAACCTTGAGCAAACAAGCATGAAAGGATAGTTTTGCCACTTTCATCAATAGGTTCTTCTATGGAATGGAGAAGTATCAGTGTATCAGCAACCTAGAATAAAAAAATTAAAATGGAAATAATCTAATGTTTTAATTCAAATTATTGCATACTTTTAAAATCTGATATTTTCAGACCATTACTCCCGTGCGACAACCAACATATTACAGGCTTTTTAAATAAAGTTTAAATTTCACTTTATTGATAAGAGCATTTTTATCTCCTACAACTATATGTAAATGAATTCCCCCAGTATTGCATTGCTAGAAGAGGTAAGATTAAACTAGTTAAACTCACATTTGCAGTAACTTATATAATTTAAAAGGTTTCTATTACTAACATTACTATCGTCAACACAGCATACTTATCGGTTGCAAATACTGCTAAATATTAAAGTTTCAACATTTTCTTTCATTTCTTAGAAAAGTTTTAAAAACTTTAATCATTTTTATAATTTCTTTTATTTAGAATCATCAATAAACTTTTCCTGAAATGAAGTGTGCTTAAAAGTGTATAATGTATTACATTAAGTCATTCAAAGTTTAAGAGAGCAATTTCAGTAATGCTGACTTATGACTTAATTTCTGATGTTTAATTTTCTCATAACTTTGAAGTAAATTTTAAAAATTAAACCATATTTTCACCTGTATAAGAATTTTTCTTTTCTTATTGAAAAGTTTTATCACACAGTGCATACTAAAAGTGATCACTTGCAAACAAAATTTGTATCAGCGATTGTGAAAAAATAACATACATTAATAAGCCTTCTTTGCTAACTTTTTATTAAATTACAAAAAAATTTGATTCATGTATGCATGATGACTTTACTTCATTTCATTATCATTGTCAGTGGTAATAGAAAAGTGGTATAGTAGCTACCGATTATTGCTTAAAATTGTCATACAAGAACAATGCAAAAATTACATGCACTGTAAATTTTTCTAAATACAAATTAGTTTATTAAAATATTTATTTACATGACTTAATTCAAACTTTGTATGAAATACACAGTAAAGATTTCTGATTTTCTCAACAGCTTTTAAGAAGTCTATATTTTTAATAAATTATAATAATTTGTTTACTCAATTGAAAGTAAAATTATTAAATCAAATTAAAGAAATAAATGTGTCAAACTTTTATGAAAAAAAATTATTTAAGTAAACAAAATACCAAAAGATCATAAATATGCAATATTTACCTTTGAAGCATCTAAAATTGCATATACATCACCAGATCGAGGGATCAAGAAAGTATATCTGTGTTTGAAGCGTGGCACGCTGAGTAATGCAAAAAAAAACAACATAAAATTACCAAATATTTTAAAATTTATTCATAAAAAATAAGCAATATATATATAGTTTAGCTTATTTGCAAAATTTTAACATCCATTAAACTTTTTACTTTTCAAGCATACAAAAATCAGCTTTAGAAATGCACTTTTATATTCATAACTTCAGGCTTAAATTATGCTAATTCTGCAAACAAGTTAATAAACTTAGAATATTCATGCTTTGTGTCCAAAATACATAACACATTAATGCAATAAAAGGTTTGGTAATCAATTCCCACTACAGTTAATGTACTTTCTATAAAAAAAATACATTTTTACCAGCCCTTTCTCGACATGAGGGGCCAAGTTATTCTCACTTGATTATATTTTATAGAAAATAAATTTTGTTTTCAAAATTGGGTTACATCTTCATAAATAAAAGAAAGAAATTAAAAACACAAATAAAAAAAATAATACAAAATCAACATGTCTTTTGGTGCATGATGAACTTACAACCCTAAAATAGTACAATTATGCTTTACTGTTAGGTCAGTTAAAATTTTAAGAATTGTTAACAAGTAAATCAGCTTGCCATTTTTTATTGAAGTGTACACAAAAGTTAAATATATAATTAAGTAATTGTTCAAAATAGGAAAACAGAACTACTTTAAGTGAAGATACAATAAAGACCAACTACTTTATAATTGTGTTAGAGTAGCCTTAGCACTATTTTACGAGGAGTTGGATGGGGGGCAGGGTCTTTTACTCTTTAAAAAAATAAGCATTATTCTCAATTATTTAAAATATTTGTTAATTCTTTAAATTTTCATTGGACAGTATCAACTGTTACACATCCAACTGGCTCACAGCCCAAAATTCATAACCAGATCATGTAATATTGACTTCCCCTGTAAATAATTATTACAGTTCTTTTCCTAATATGGCTCATCTTCAAATTCATCAATGTCATATCCTGATTGAAGGTCATCATTAGCTTCCTGAAAACTATGTTCACTGTCATTGTCTCTATCACATTGAATGATCTCTTTCTCTTCTAGCAGTACAAACTCTCTTAAACTGCTGCATGAAGTTTTATTGATTCCTGTACATTATAGCAAGTAAAGCTCCTTTGTTGTTGGACATGAATGGTTGGACACCACACACCAACCCATTCAAACATTTAGACTTGTTCCTCCTTTACATGAGGTTCTTGCAAGCGTAGTAGACTGAGTGAACCTTATGTCAGCAAGTCTGATGTGGAAGCTGGATAATATGAGAATGGCTCGGTAGAATACTTTGCACTCTAAATAGCTGATCACTTTAGGAACTCTTTCATACTTGTTCCAAAAATCTTTGAGTACTCCAAAACAGGGAATGTCTGATCCTTCCAGTGAGACTGCATTTTGTTTTCATTGCAAATGGTTATAAAAATTTACATGTGTATGGCACAGGCATCATTGTTGAAAAAGTTAACATTTATATACATCTGTCAAAACAACAAACTGTGTTCTAGCAGAAACTGTAATCTGAGAACCATCTGTGACCTTATCTGGTGTTTTTCAAAGTTCTCTTGCATGGATGGCTTAATAATCAATGAACACCTCTTTTTTTCTCTCTCTGGATTTGAGTAGTATAGTAGCAGCAGAAATTATTCTCCACATTTCTCTTTAGACTGATGATGCCAAAAGCACTGTAAAGTTATCTAAAAACAATCAAGAAAAAAACATTCACATGACACATCAATTGAAACTGGGCTATCTTTGTAGTTAATATTCTTCATTGGGCTATCAACAGCAGCAATACAGTGATTATATGATTCACACATACCTATTGACCAAGACTTAGAGCACTTATTTCTAGAAATGCTTGTGTTCTTTGTGTTCAGATTTAAATGCTATTTTCCTGGTATATTTCCACCAGTTTACTAAAGAGAATATTGCAACTCTGCAATACAGCATTTATCAAGTCTCTTGTACAGTTGTAACCTAATAGTCCAACACCTCTCATCATCTGTACAATAAACGACAGGGCCTAGATTCAGTACAAATTCCTCTAGATAAAGTATGCAGTTTCTTCACAGTATCATTGGTGAAAAGATTTCACTTCGAAATTTCATTTACCAAAGTATATCTTGTTTTTAAACTTGAAACTCTTGTACTTATTGTTTCCTCTAAATCAGTATACACTATTCCATTCAGATTCTTGGCAGTTGTAAAGAAAATACTTCCGTGTAACAGCTTCCCTCTATTGTACTGGGCTATTTTAAGTAGGTATGTGTGTGTGAATGCTCTCCATATAAACTGAATAATGCAATAAAACCTTCAGTAACTGACTGAATTTGTTATTAGAATCAACATCTAGTGCCAAAATGTGCCCTGCTGGTTCAAGGATAACACCTGTTAGATGTGGTTAAGTGTTGGGCATGTTGCTTTTTCAATATTTGTATGTCTCTAGGACAATTTTGTGAACTATATATGAAATATTCTCAAGTATCTGCAGTATTGCATGTTGTGTCAGTCCTAGTATGGATCAATGACTATTCCATCCTTATTTCTCATACATTCTAGCCTAAGTAGGTTTACCATTTTTGCTTAACAACACCTTTGACAAAATACAAAAGTGTCCTTACTATGACAAGATTTACATTTAAGTATGATGAAGCATTTAGACCAACTGCATTTGAAAATTTTCTCACATAAACAGAGTCTGAAATCATGGAGACAAGGGGAAAAGGTGGAAGTTTTACACAAACTTCTTCAAATGTATTCATTACCTTCATGCTTTTTTCTTCACAGTAAAAGTACAAACACAGCAGGTCAAACACATTTATTTCGTTCTGTAATAACACTTCACACTGCCCTCGGGTCATGATAGAGAAATTATAAACTGTTCTTTTTCGTGCCTGAGGAACAAAACCTAAAGATTCTGAAATCAGAATCACCAATCTTTGAAAAAAGACTGATATCTTAATCCAAGAAAATCAAACTAATGTTTTTATAGCCATTTAATAGTACTATGATTCTCATAATACATTGGGACTCTTGATTTCTCCTTTTTTAGTGATGGCCTGGTCTTTGTAATAACTGACAACAGCAGACAGAGCACACTGGTACTGTGCTTGTGTCTGTGATGCTGTTATTTCATGTAACTAACAATAGGTTTACTCACAATGACATTTTTATTGTCAACAGCACCAACACTGAAACACATAAAATGTAGCACATAGTCCCCACTTGTCTAGGAAACAGAAGAGAAATTGCAAACACTAAGTAAGCGGACAGACAAGTGAAAATGCTTCCCATTCACTGTTTGAGTGAAAATGATACAACACAAAGAGATTATATCTCGTAGAGATGTTCATTAGCTATTACTTAACCCTTCCATTATGGGCTGGGTGGAATCCACCCGTCTTGTAACCATGAGAGTAATTATATTATGATTTTTGATAATGTATGCACATCTTTACAAAATTTTGCAGGTTATTGGTAAACATTACAAGTTTTTCGTACTCAAAATATCAGGTTTTTAAATTAAATATTAAGATTTTTCTCATAAACCTTTTTCTTTCAGAATGTTGACTATCCAACATGCAAAGCAATTTTGATTTTAAGATTAAAACTATTTTAACGCATTAGAACATGTGAAATCTTTATAGTCTCCAGATAATTATAAAATTTTTGTAGAAAATTGTACATTTTATTTGTTATTTCACTACTGTATTTCTGTACGGGTTGGTTTGAGTTGACCGACTTTGTAACCTCAATAACAAATTAGGAAAATAATATAAATTATGCTTTTTTAGTTCTATAATGACTACAAATTATAACATGAAAACATAAATTTTTAGTCTAAATGCTTAAATCTCATAACATTACACATTTATGTATATTTATTATACTGACTTTCCAGCTATGACTGGTTAACAATACAGAAGTTACAATGATGCATCGTATGTGCACTCGTGTTATCGTATCCAATAATATATAACTGACCTTTAGTCTTTACAAATTGACTTGTCTTGGCTGTGGACTAGTATTTTGTAAAATACAGTCACATTTCAATTATTATATATTATATATATATATATGCAAGTACATTACTTCTATTTACAAATAAGTTCTTATACTTATTTTTCTTAAAACATAGAACAGTTAATAAAGAAGTAAAGCAAACAATTATCTCTTCTAGTTACGACCTTTGTACTCGTATGCCGCTTGTCATAGGTTACTAAGCCTTATGAAATTTCCCACATGGAGGATGTGAAAAGAAATTTTTTTTTAGGTTTTATATATACATTTTAAATTACTGTAGTGACACCATAGAATTCCATTATAATTTATCAAGCATAGTAACTAAGCAGTATTTGGGTCTAAAAAAATATGAAATTTCGAGCTCACTAAAGACATACCTCATTGCTTGAAATCTTGTGTAAAAAGAACAAAATTAGCACTATAACATGTCAAAATGGTTGAGAAAACCACTAGGGGTACATTCTGAGCTTTTGATTGGTTATTCATGTCATATTATAAGTAAGTGTATATAAAGGACCATTTCCAAAAATGGAAAGAGGTGAGCAGGGGGCCCACTGTCTTTGATTCAGTACAGGAGCGATATCTTAGCAATACAAAAGATAAGAGGTTCTTATTTTATACTCTAGTTTGTTAATATGAATAGTTTGAGTTCCTAAATCATACAAAACTGTAGATTTTGTATATTGACATCACAAACATCTAATTTGAATGAGTGCTGCATTCAACATACCACGTGACACACAAAAATCGATGTTTAGCTGTGTTTTTTTAATATTTACTTAATTAACTAACATATTATACTGAAATTTGAATTACAATTTACAATTTGATACCAAACTTATTGACATAAATTCATAAAATAGTAGTTCAATATAATTTTGAATGCAAGTCAACAAACGTGATGACATGGACTATGTGATGAAAAAAATAAAAACAATCAAGTAGTTATTTTTTATCCTTACAATGTGTATTCCTTACTCTCTTATTTATGACTCTATTCTTTATGTTTTTGGCATTATTCTCTATTCTTTATGCCTCATCCAACTCCTCTTTTTAGCTCATGGGGCTGAATATAATTAAACATGTAACCCAAGGAAAATTAATTTAACTAAATTTTATGATTTTTGAGATTGATGCAACTTATAACTTATAAATTCAGAAATTCTAAGTTCAACCCAATCTTAGCATTACTTATGGCAAGACATAAGAGATTTCAAAAAGCTGGGCACATTCAAATTTAACAAACTGTATTTGTTAGACAGTTTGCATGAGTCATGTAGCAACATTAAAACAATTACGAGAACATAGACTTAGAAATAAATTAATTAACAAATTTGTTCAAGCAAAACATAGCTAAAAGAAATCAATTTTGGACAATCATTGTATAATTTTCTTGGACTTATTTTTATTAAGGCTTCCCTCACACCCTCTCCTTTTTTGTTCCTAATGATCAATTATTGAGTTTTTTAAGTTAATTAGCAAAATGAAGAGCTATCACAACAATGATTCTTTAGATAGTCAATGATGTGTGGAAAATGATTATTTTAACTTTGTTAACACAGTAATGTTAAATTTTATGCATTGAAGTTTAACAAAAACAGGAATCTTTACCCTTA
Source organism: Limulus polyphemus (assembly GCF_000517525.1). Classification (NCBI taxonomy): domain Eukaryota; kingdom Metazoa; phylum Arthropoda; class Merostomata; order Xiphosura; family Limulidae; genus Limulus; species Limulus polyphemus. The sequence continues at coordinate 40,384 of NW_013668413.1, read as the reverse complement.
GTACAAATACTTGCATCACTTGCTTACAATGTCGATACATACAGAACTTCTTCAGTGCCACTGACCAAATGCAATGAGTAACCATTAAAAGTACTTTACCTTACAAAAGCACACAGTTTAAACAACAAAAAATAGTCAAATAAGAAACTTTTTTTTTATATTTTTGTTGACTTATAGTAACATACCTGATATGACAATGGCCTTGTTTACTATAAGTAACACAAGCTTCATTGTCACAGGATTTGATAGCTTCAAGAAGATTCTCAGTGCTTCCTGAGACAGACAGAGAAACAATAGCCTGTTCCAGTAAAAAGGAAGAAGAAAAAAAGTTACACATTTGTAATTTTAAAGTAATCCAGTTTAAAAGTTTAAAACACACACACAAAATACAATGGAAGTTTAAATATCAATATTTAAATAATCATGTTCTTAAAAATAAAACATATCCAACCATGTATTATAATACACAAGATTAAGCTTATGAAATTAGTTTCCCTCATTTTAAACTAAATTTGTCTCTGCAGTTTGATTCTGATTTAGCTCAATGCATAGCTTTTTTCTTTTGAGCATTAAAAATATTTCAAAAGGTAGAGTAAATTTCAATTTATTCTTAAAACTGGTTATTAAACAGGTTTATACATATATGAGCATCTGAACTAAAATATGCATTCTTATTTAGTGGAGGTAACAATGAGAAGGAATCTTCACATTTTTCACTAGATGAAAATATCTACTGAAAATAACCACTTGTCGAAAATGAGGACAGCTAGACAAACATAAAAGGAAATGTACCAAAAAGGACAAAATAGCAGCCTAAAATGGTCACAACTCCTGATTTCATATAGTCTTGCATGTACAGGTATCTTATCAAAAAATTCAATGTGTACTATGGCCTTGAGAAGCCTATCAGTTACCTAGAAACCTTATGAGAATATATTAAACACAATGTATGCTAGAAACGAGCAAAGCTAAATAGTGAGCTCAAAGAAAATTTAAAAGGAATTTTCACTATAGATCATAAATGGTAAAGATCAAACCATTCTAATTACGGTATTAATCAACTATATTTTAACTGTAAAATTACCTGATCTCTGTAATTAAGAGTTTTGTGGACCTAGTATTTGGAGGGATAGATGTAATGACTTGTGGCAGATTGAATGAAAGAGACGAGTCGTAATGTGTTGTTGAATTAAAAACACTTTCTTTACACACACAAAAATTAAATCTTAACAATGACGGATGGTCTCTCATTGGTGTTGTTGAAAGAATTCAAAAATAAACTGATCAAATTAGATAAATGAATAGCTGTATTTAACTGAAAGGCAAATGAAAAAAATTGATTTAATCCAAGAAAATGTAAATAAACTACCCTTGGAAACAAGCTGAAGACTACTGGGGTGTAATAAACTAAAATACAAGGCACAATGGTAAACAGGCTGAACAATCAAGAAAAAATTCACAAGCAAGTCATGGCTCTCTCAAGACAGAAATAAATCTTATTAAAATTGCAAAAACTGCTCTCTCAGTTCACTCACTCTCTACAGCCAAACAATCACAAAATTGGATCACAAGTATCCAGAGGTATCTTAGCTCCATGACACATCAGTAAAGTAGATCCACATAAACAAGTTAACATACAACTATTTCATGAAATCATAGATAGACATCTTGACTGAGTCCTGCTACTAAAAGTAACATCTAGGGCTAATTTAGCCCATCCCAAATGAAAATTTTGGAAAAACTGAAACAGAAGAGTAAGATGTGTAGTACTTGCATACTACTCATAACACAAACAAGATATATTTTTGTCATGGAAGCTCAGTTGGTTTAAATACAAGGTATAAGCATGAACTATGTAATGTACTGTAGATATAAGTGCTAGAAATGTTCAGTAATTTGCAAGATCAAAACCATAAAAAGATATCAAGATTCTAAAGCACAATGTTTGTAGATGTTTAAATCAAACAACAATCCTATCATTTAATCAACATTTTTAAATGCTTTTTAAATCAACCCAATTATTTTAAAAAGTTAAAATAAAAATAATTGTGCAATATTTGAATGTGCAATAATTTGATTTAAAATATGAAATTTCACACTATTTTTATAATTATTCCTAAGACTCTGTTAATTAGAAAAGTTTTGTTTTATGCAAATTTTAACAATAAGGTGTCATCTGATTTTCTATTTAAATTCTTATTCAAATGTGTTTGCTAAGGATTAAATAATTTCTTCTGGGCTTAAATATATTCAAAGAATTGTAAAAGCAAAAAACAAACCACTAGGAATGGAGGATTTCCAATCCCTCCTAACGATCTTTTCTTAGCTAAACATTCTTCCCGTTTTTTCTTTCGCAACTGAAGAGCCTGAATGCAAAGGAAAGAAATATTTACCATGAGCAAAAAAATGTTTTAAAAAGTAATTACATTTGACTTATGTATTTAATTTCTTTCAGTAACAAAAGTAACTAAAGTTTGTATAATCCTAAATGACAAAAAATTAAAAATATTTATACATTTAAACTGATTAACATACCTGGTGAAACATTTTTTAAATAAAAAGCATGCTTAAAATAATTGAATTCAAGCAGGTTATCTTACTTTCTAATTGAAACTTTTGGTCTTCAACCCAAAAATAATGCACAAGTACATTGTAAAATAGCACTAAAACTACAGAGATATTAGTAATGACATTCTTTAGTTACAAATAATTTACAAAATCATACATAATAACTTGTTCCTTCCTTGTATGTATATGCACACATACATTGTTTAAAATAAAAAGCTAACTGAAAAGATTAGATAGTATGGACTGTTTTCCTACCTAAAATGTTAAGGTAATATATACATATTCTGTAAGATAAATTTCCACTTTTTCAATTAAAACAAGTGAAAAAAAATTTAAACTTCCATAACAGAAATAACTGTTGATAACACAACACAAAGATTTCAATCTTAACCATTACACATGTGTTACCCATTAATGGTTTTAAAGATGAAAATTTTTTTAAATGTAGATACATGTTCATACTTTTATATAATTATTGTGCTACTTTGAGCTCTGAATATGTAAGTATGATAGAATATAGCACAACTTTAAAAAAAAGATCATAAAATAACTGATTTTCAAACTTTATATAAATTCTCTTGTAGATTAGATATATGGAAATATGCAACTTTTTTAACTTGATCAGAAATAAAATGTAACCATTGATTATATCATAACAATTACTTCTATAGAAACTTAAAAGTTAAAATTAATGTTGGACTGCTTTGCATATTAAAAACTGCAACAAATGAGAAGTCTATCAAATATTTCACTTTATGTCAAAGATTCACAATGTTGCACATACACATATTATCAAATTTTGCATTTCTAGAATTAAAATGAACTTCAAACAGGTACTTGTCTCTGAAATACTGAAAGCCTTTTATTGTTGAGTTTGAACTCATGTTGTCAATAAAATATCTGACTAAAAATTTCTAAATGTCTTTTATGCACTGCAGAGGATGCATCACCCATAATTGTCCATTCCCCCACATTTGACATGATCTATTGAACAAATATCAGGGGATCTTACATAAGCTCTGTTTTCCCACCATAGATTAAATTTCATAGAAAGTTCCAATCATGATGAAAATTTGGTTGTGGGGAATCAGGATGGAAGGTATTTCAGAAGTAAGTACACATTTGAAATTAATTTTAACTCTACAAATCTAAAATTCATATCAGTCAGACTTTCCTCTGAAATATTGAAACCCAGAATATCCACTTTGTAAAGATCATGGGAATCATTGAAGATGAAAACAAACAGGAAATATAAAACTAAAAGCTACAGACAAGGAATACGATAATTTGATGCCAAAAAATATATAGGAAAACAGAGTCTGAGCAGAAACCAGAATCAGAAAATAATTTGTAGAAATAAACAGTCATCAAATGCAAATGAAAATATCAGTATACAATGATATAAATGCATTGAACCATCAAAACTGACATGCCAGCTACAATCTTACCTGCATGTTACAGCCAAATTGCAAAAGTAAGCCCTCAGCCTAAATTACAGAAATCCTGATAGTGGCAAAAATAGGTGCTACAGATAGAACATTATAGCAAAGTTAACAGCATGACTGTAAAAAGAAAATTATATTATAGCAGGTGGGAGAGTGAAAAAATATGGATTAGTGACACATGCTGTGCAATGAATAATGGAGATTTTGAAAATTTTTAGTTTCATTGTATTAACAGCATTAGTTCAAAGTTAACAAGAAAAGGCTTTTGGTATTTCACTACCTGATTTCAGTATGTCACAGATTCACAATGCTGCACATACACAAACTAACAAATATGTCACTTTACATTATAAATTCACACTGCTGCACATATACATAATATTATATATGTCACTTTATGTCATGGATTCACAATGCTGCACATAAATATACTATTAAAAAAGTCATTTTACATCAATGATGCACATACACATACTATGAAATATGTCACTTTACATCATCAGTTAACAGTGCTGCACATACTATTGCATTCCTATTGTGAGCCATGAGTGGTTCATAATAGGGATCACAAGGAACTGCACAAAACCTTAGTAGTATTTTTGGGTAAAAAGCACCTTAAACTGTAAAGATTCAATTCAAACAATACTTTAAAACCTTTACTACTGACTGCTAAAGCTGTACACATAAAAATGAACAAAAATAGCATGCATGTTAGGAAAATAAATCTGCTCAAAATGGCACATTTGTAATCCTTATTATTATTATTCTCTTGCCAGCCTACAACAACAAAAATGGCTTGGTCTATTGCACCCAAACCTTTTGTAGAATACTAAATAAGGCACTTCGAGGGTCGTAGGGGTGTTGAAAAGTCAATATGCTTCTTCTATATTTTACATAAGCAAAAAGACACCATAATCCCAATGTAAATGAGGTT
>NW_013668413.1:27914-34706 GCF_000517525.1 Limulus polyphemus | reverse complement strand
TCACTAAATGATCTAAATCCTTTTGTAAATCAGCAGCATCCTCTTCACAGCTTGCAACACAATTTATTGACTATTCCTTCATCTACATCATTGATGTAAATCAAAAAGAGCAAAGGTTCTAAGACTGAGCCCTCAGGTACCATAATTGTGACATTAATCCAGTTTGACTAACCTCCATTTGTAACGACCCTCTGCTTTCTTCCATCTGGCCATTCTTCTATCCAATTTGCTAATTTATCCCTCACACCTACAGAGCTATTTTTTTACAAGCCTTTTATGTGCCACATACACCACATCTACACTCTTACCCTCATTTACATAAGTAGTAACCTTTTCAAAGAATGTTAAAAGATTTGTAAGGCAAGATTTTCCCTTAGTGAAATCATGTTGATTATCCAATAAAAGAGTCATTTAAAGCGATTTTATTTTGATACGGAACACTTAGTATAGCCTATGACTTTCAAGTGATATAAGTTATTTTCTTAAGTTATTATTAATATTACTAGTTATAGTACTTGTACTGTACTAATACTACTTTTACTAGAGAATTAGTAAAGTAGCAGGTCTGTACGAATAATGTTTGAAAGGTGGTTCTAATCTGTGAAATCAAAGGCCAACACGTATTGTGCGAAGCATAATCAGCATGCTAATGCTACGGGGGTCTGGGGGGAATGTCCCACAGAAAATTTGTAAAAAACATAGGGCTATGACTATGAGATTAAATCTGGAATTGGAAGCAATCTTACATGAAATACATCTTAAAGTTAAACAATGGCATGGCTGTCCACATAAAGTTCACAAACATCCAAAATGCTATGTACCATAAGGAGCTGTTCTATAACTATATACACACAGTTTTTAATGTTTTTTACGTGCGTGACTAGTATCATGTTGCATACTGTAGACTAATGTATATAAGCTATTTCTGGTAGTATATGAATGAAGGAGGTTAAAGATTGGATATGTGAGCCACTTACTACTATTTTTTGTCAGGTACCAGAGGATTGGAAGTTAGCTAATGTAACTCCTCTTTTTAATGGAGGTGATTAAAATTGTCCCAGTAATTATAGATCCATTAGTCTTACATCAGTTATGGGAAAAGTTTTGGAAAGTCTGTTTAAAGATGCTTTGTAAAGTCATTTAACAAAGTTTAGAATGTTTCTTTAGCTGGGGAAGATCCATTTTGGAAATTTATATCCAATAAAAACTGAGACTTACTCTTGGGCTAACAGTGAATTGAGATTTAAATCCAATTTTTTTCCCAGATAATCGTGTTTTTATGTTTTTTCAATTGCTGAAAGATACACTACCTTAGGGAAAATAAATAGTTATAAAATATTGTATTATATATAAAAATTTCTCTTAACTTTATCTTATGTGTCTAAAATAGTAAATTATAATTCTCTCATTTAATCTAGTAAACGTATTTTACGTATATAAGTTTACTCTAATGAAGAAACGTGTAGAAGTCTATAATAAAAAGGATGTTTTCAAAAATGTATTTTTGCTTTTGTTTTTAATCGTGAGATGGCGAAAAAGTAAATATAGGCAATATGGCGATTCATAGTGGTGGAGAGCATGTTCATCGACCTGGTCCTTTTAAACAGCAAAATAAACCACATAAACATGGTAAACATCGCAGTAACAGAGCTCTGGAAACAGTAAATAAAGGTAATACAAAACGAGTAGTGGGATTGACCAACACGTTATAACGCCCCCCACGACTTAAAATACGAGCATATTTGGTATGACAGGGATTCGAACCCGCAGATTGCGAGTCGAGCGCCCTAACCACTTGGCCATGCCGGCCCACGAAAGAGGGAAAACATCTGACACTAATATATGAGGAAATATCTTGGGTAAAAGAGTAGCTCAAGAGTTGACGGTGGGTGGTGATGACTAACTGCCTTACATTTAGTCTTTCGCTGCTAAATTAGGGACGGCTGAAGCAGATAGCTCTCGTTTAGCTTTGCGCGAAATTCAAAAAATAAGAAATTAGTGACGGCTATCGAAGATAGCCCTTATGTAGCTTTGCGCGAATATCCAAAAAATAAACTGAGAAATTAGAGATTCACATACGATTATCTGATTCTTTTTCATGTTTACAAAAGAATATATATTGTTACGTCTCTGTTCGTTTGTTAATTTCCCGTAAAAATTCTTTCTGAAGAACTTCAGCGATACAAGTCCTTTCTTATATAAAACTAGTTTATTCTTTCTCAATACAACTTTGCAATACACTTAATTTCCAGAGTCACTATTACTCAACACACGCTATAATTCACAACTATTCACGCACTTTTCTTACGGTCACTACCGCTCGCTTGACTCAATTATCTGTCTCTATATCTCTCTATCTGCAATTATTTGCCGGGCTTATATGCTAAAAAAGAGGGCGTCTAGAATGCACTCGGGCCTTCATGATCCTTCTAGAAACTCATCACGTGTTATCAGCGTCATGTGACTTCCGTTGTCGTAACAATATATTACTTTTTACCCATCCTTAATAACCCATAACAGCAGTTTAACCCAATCTTTAAATTTCTTATCAATCTAACATTGTTTTATAGTGTAGAGTGCTCTTAACCAAAGGTTTTGTTTTATTGTTCAGATAAACATTATATAACAGCTATTCATAATGATATGGAAAAACTTTGTTTGATAACTTGAATGATACCTTATGCACACAGTGGGCTGAACTGCAGAACAAAACAAAAAAGTGGTTACTCTTACAAGAAATATAAGATTGACAGTCACTCATATCACGCACCCACAGTTAACAGTGAGAAGCTTTTTTGGTATTACCAGTCTCAAGCCCGAGACCCTTGGATCAGTTCCGTACCCTAACCATTAGGCCAAGCTAGGAGCAAAATTCTACATATAGAATTCATAAAACATCTACAGAATGAATGTTTAAAATGTTTTAAAGTTTTGTACTCTTAAGATTCAATTTAAGCAGGAAGTCTGATATATGTGAAAAAATATAAAGTTCATTATATGTGGGAAAAGTGGACAGGAGGGTTAGTGTACTCAATACACTTAGCTTCATAAATCCCATTTTCAAAGGAGCATGTAAGTTAGTTCGTTGAAAATTTCAATTTTATATGCAACTTATCCCTGACTTAGTGCATCGATATATCATTAATTCAAAGACAATTCTTATTAGAAATTTAGCAGCGCACATATTAATGTTTCATTAGCAGAATGTCTGTGGACTTACAACGCTAGAAACCGGGTTTCGATACCCGTGGTGGACAGAGCACAGATAGCCCATTGTGTAGCTTTCTGCTTAACTTCAAACAAAGAAATAAAGAATTGACAAAGGGTTGTTATTAACAAGAGTAAAAATAAATACATTATGGTTCTATTGTCAGTTCCTCTATAAGAGTTTTAAGATCTGGAATGTTTCAGGTTTACTGTACGGTGACAAACATGTAACTAATATTCTGTTACCAATCACTACAAACGACGATATATCTGTATAGACTGAACAATAAACTAAAAATTATGGACTTTAAATGCAGAAACTTAAAAGATTCGAGATGTAAAGTTTAATAAAAATGATTAACTCCAGGTGTGCAGTCTCGTGGATAACGTTCTGGGCCTGTTTGTGAATACAAAGAAGGCACTTGCAAACGATTGGAAAATTGTCTTCAAAAGCTTGATTCCTGATATTTACGTTACAGCAAAAAGAACGTAACTAAAATATAATATTTTCAAAATAAAATAATTAGACTCATCTTTATTACTTCTCATACATTAAATTTCAGAGAAAAGTTAAATGTTCTTTCTTTAAGCATAAAGCTACACAATAGGCTATTTACGCTTTGTCCATCATAGGAATTAAAACCCGGATTTTAAAATTGTAAGTCCGGTTTTGCCACTGATTCACTGGGTGTGTGTAACTACGATAAAATTGTTCTGTAGATCCTTGCCCTTTGTCAAAGCATCTTAAGGAGATCGGGAACCCTTGTTTAGCTGCTACAAATGTTCAAATTGATCATTACGAAACCCTCCCGTATTCAGAACTGTCACGATAATTTAAAATTTGCTGTGATATTTATTCATGGCCGGATTCGTTACGAAATATTTTAAACAAAATAGCGCATGATGTTTCTTGTTTTTCCCAAAATGGTTACATGGAACTACGAGCTTGTAAAACGGCCAGTTTCTACTCCATCTAAAGGAGAGCGCTAAATCGATGCGTTATCCGTCTTTAAATAAAAATATCCAAAAAACCTTGGCGATTGTTCAACCTATTATTTAACATCGCACAATGTACACCATATTTTAAGTATATACATAGCGAATTCTTAAAGCTTATATAAAATCTTTAGAGAGCTAGTAATGAATACTGTAATAATGTGTTATGTTATAAATAAATTGTGTGAAAGTTAGAATTTTTGTTTTATCTATCATAGAATCCACATTTTCTTTAAGTTCACAACCCGGACAAAGGACGGGTACCTCAGCTTGTAGTATATATATATTGTTGGCCAGCTTTTTTATAAACATTATTAGAATGTTAAAGTTAAAACAGTTTTAAAAACTAGTCAAAGTGCCTGTTAAAACTTTTCTAAATATGCAGTAAGTAACTGTCACAAATTTCTAGTAAGATGCAACGTGTGTAAAACACACATTTAAAATTTTACATGATGGTGCTAAATAATGGCTATTCTGTTCTCATTCAATTAGGTGTACATAACAAAAATAAAATCCGAACATGACACAGAAACTAAAACTCAAACAAAATCGATGTCAATAAGTAAATCAGAGCGTACATTTCAATTTAGTGAATCATCGTGCATATATGACTGCGCATGACTAATAACAACTTATATAGAGATACATATATATATATACACACAGAAATGTGCAAAGTATAACATTTTTATCCACAAATAAGGTAAAACTAACATATTTAACAAAAACAACGATGAAAACATTGAATATTAATTTGGGACCTCTACAGAAAGTATAAGTTAAGAATTCAATCAATAAATAATCTCCAATCTAGATGCACGGTGGTGTAACGTATGCATTTAACGTTTGAGTTGTCATAATTAAGCAGTAAAATTTCGGGTTTTTAAGTTTGGTCTGTTAGTGTTTTCTGATGAAATTTTCGACAAGACTTAAATTCATATCTTTTGTATATTTTAACGAAAATAGTGTGTTAATGACTGGAAGAAAGTTTTTGGGCATTTAAACAATCACCTAACTTCTTTAAACGATTAAAGACAGCGAGTACAAGTGAGCTTCATATAAATTATAATTCCAGTGCATGTAAATAGTTAACTTTGAACTAGAAGTAAATCATTTAAGCACAAAAATCGTTTCTACTCGACTTCTATCGATCTGTTTCTGCACAGTTTTTTTTTACTTTTCTGGTCTAATTAACCTGCCTGTACTTCTAGTTGGGAATATTAAAGACACTATGGTTGAATATCACGAATGGCCATGTATTCAATTTAAAAAAAAAGAAAGAAAAAAAACACTTCCTAGCTGTTCATGTGTAATTGACAGTTAGCAATAAGAACAAGGAAAATTTTCCCTAAATTGTATTGATGAAATTACTATTTTTATAAAAGTAAATAAAATCACGACCTATATCTCCAGAATGTGACTTTATTAGCTCAATATTTCATTATTACAGTTTCGTCAGGAGCTATCGATATCCTACAAGGTCACTAAATCAGATGTAATAAAGATAATGAGCTAATAAAGTTACATTCTGGAGATGTAGGTCGTGATTTTATTTACGTTTATAGAAATGTCTCATAATAAACTCCAGTTTGCGTTAAACAAAGTTAAGAAATTACTATTGTTGCAACAAATACTTGACTGTTAAAGTATTCTAATAATTTATTATGGGACGTTTTTATAATCTAATATTTTTATATGCTTTTATGCTTGAATGTCTGTGTGTATGTGTGAGAGAGCGGGTCATAAGGAAAAATTAGCATTACGTCTACGGCTTTAGGTTGAGCCACACCATTACGTCTACAGCATTAAGAAGAATCATTTTATAAAAAACACGTATAATTCATCCAGCGTATGGTAAATAAAATATAAAGCCTCACAAAAGCAAAACGTTTTATTTGTTTTTAAAATATTTTAGTTGCTAATCGGCTTTTGTTGCAACATAATAACCGAAAACGGATAAAAGTAAAAGCTGGAACGTTGACAATATATATGTATACTTATATTGTGCACACTTAAAAAATCACAACTTGAATATAATATGTAAGCGTTTATCTATTTATTTACTCTTATTACGCTTTTTGTTGCAGATTAATAACAACAAACTTCGTAAAACAGGAGAGAAATGTACGCTTCCCTCCACAAATACATTTTCATATATTACTGTTGCATAGAAAAATAGACTACGTCACTACGTACCAGAAAATAATACTTTTCTGTCTTATTAACATATATAACCTAGGTTTATTGTCGAGATTGAGACTTCTTGAAACCTTTCTACGTCGCCACCTACAAATGATACAAAAAACCTTTTAAGTGTTTGTTGTTGTTGCTGTTATCGTTATTGTTTCGTTTTGAACTAGAAATTAATGTAGAACACACGAAAGAAATCGTTCAAACAGTAATGTCTTGTTAAAGGCACCGAAGTTGAAATTGGTAGCAATAGTGCTACTTGCTTCTTGAATCTCAACAGTATATTAAATAGTGGTGATAATAATAATAATAAAAGATTCGATGACGAGGAACCCACTTTGAGACTAATAATGGCTGGAGACGGCTTAAATGGGTAATGAAGAAAAACTTTAATATAAG
>NW_013668413.1:24502-27893 GCF_000517525.1 Limulus polyphemus | reverse complement strand
AAATACTATTTCATATATTACTGTTGCATAAGAAAAATAGACTACGTCACTACGTACCAAGAAAATAATTACTTTCTGTCTTATTAACATATATAACCTAGGTTTATTGTCGAGATTGAGACTTTATGAAACCTTTCTACGTCGCCACCTACAAATTATACAAAAACCTTTTAAGTGTTTGTTGTTGTTGCTGTTATCGTTATTGTTTCGTTTTGAACTAGAAATTAATGTAGAACACACGAAAGAAATCGTTCAAACAGTAATGTCTTGTTAAAAGCACCGAAGTTGAAATTGGTAGCAATAGTGCTACTTGCTTCTTGAATCTCAACAGTATATTAAATAGTGGTGATAATAATAATAATAATAAAAGATATTTTTAAACGCCAAGCTTTAAATTATTTTATTTTTTAGTATTGTCAGGTGCCTTACAATGTCTTTCAAGGAAAATAAATTGAATCAAAAGAGTTGAAAATTTACACTCACTTTTGCAAATGTTCATAAATAATGAAGCTCACTTCCGCTCTAATATTAAACAAGAGAGGTCTATTGTTATACAGTCACGAATATAAGCTAGACCTACGTGAAGATAATTATCATACTTATGTTATACAATAACACGTTTACAACATCTGAACGACTACTAAATTAATGACTAACTCTACGGAGTTTTAAGAACAATTTTCAGTTTTTTTAAAGTGAAAATGGGATTGGATGTGGTCTAATGATCATCATGCCGGTATGAAGATCGGAAAGTCAACGGTTCGAATCACAATATGCCGCTAAACACGCTCCACGACTTCATCTCTGGGGAGGGGCGTTTATAATCTTGAGTAGTCAATCCGTGCTATTCGATTAATTAAGAGGAGCTGCGTTTGTTCACTAGTTGCCTTTCTTCTGGTCAATCCTCCAATGACTTAGCGGTAAGTCTGTGGGCTTATAACGCTATGAAAACTGGGTTTCAATACCCGTTTTGGATACTGCACAGATAGTCCTTTGTGTAGCTTTGCAATTAACTACAAACAAACCCCGTGGTCAGCAAATTATGCTAGAAACTTGTAGTCTCTGACCTGACTGTTTAGCCCACGTGTTGCATAAAGTACTGTTCAAGTTGAAAATACCAACTGCCTAAAAATTGTTATCGGAACTCTTACCTGACTATGCAGAACTTACATTAAAAGTCTGGTGAACTAATTTCTTTACGAAGATGTGCTTTTAAAACCTAAAATGTTTTCAAGTTTACTTAAAACAACTAAATGAAATATTTACAAAACAATTTCGACAAACATTTATAGATAAAAAAAACAGCATAATATATTTAAAAACAACAACAGTAGTATCCATGATATGATATACCGCTGCTTAACCTTTGGAATGTTCTAAACAACCTTCAAGATTCTTACATTTTACATTTCTTACTTTTCGAGCAACCCTCTTTTCAAAACCATCTTCTCCTTATACTCCTCATCTCTGCAAGTACCTTCTTCTATAAGATTGTCCTGTGGTTAGTATGCCGGACTATGGATGTGGAGTCACTTAGTTCGCGTTCTGTTACCACCAAAAAAAGTGTGCTCTGCACTCTGTGGGTATAGGTGCTTTATAAGAGTGGAGGACTGATCCCACTCTTCGGTCGGACAAATGGCGGTGGGCACTGTTGGCGAGCTGCCTTCCCTATAGTTGATCACTTCAAAATTAGGGAAAGCTAGCGCTGGTAACCCTTGCGAAATTCAATGAAAACAAACAAAACTCTTAAGGATTCAGATTATCTTGTTATTAATGGATGATGTTTTAGACAATGTATCTCCAACTTGTTTTCAAACTTTTATATGTAAAATCAAACTGTCCACATATTATAGATTTTGAGAAATCAAACTGAGGGTAACAAACTGTATTCCAGAAGTAACTAAATTTGTTCGTATTCCATTCGAGTGGAACAAAATATGCTAGTTTGTTTGATTTTTCTAATACTTAATTTACCAGATACCTATCTATTTTTTGAATGAGAAAAATCTCTTGTTTTGGTCAAAAATGACAAAACTACACATCCAGATCGGACGGTGCTCAATTATGTTGGTGAATGTCTTTGGAATTTTGTATAATTATCTATGATTTTTAAACATAATTTATTTTTTCCTTTCTGAACTCAATTAACTGTTTCACTAAGGAAAAGCCCCCCTCCGTGGCTCAGCGGTAAGTCTGAGAGCTTATAACGTTAAAAATCGGGTTTCGTTACACGCGATGGGCAGAGCGCAGATAGTACGTTGGGTAGCATTGTGCTTAACAACAAACAAACAAACAAAATATTTTGAGAAATGATACATCATAATGTAAGCTCTCGTTTTACGTGACTCTGACAATGGGTTTTTATATGAAACGCAATCAAGTTGATTATACAGTGAAATGGTAGAATATTAAACTATATGTAACTATAGTAATAATTGAACAATATACAACTGTAGTATTTGTTCAACAATATAGAACTATAGTATTAGTTCAACAACATATAACCATACAATTAGTTCAACTACATATAACTATGGTCAACACACTTTTGAACAATGAGTACATATATAACTATGGTCAACACACTTTTGAACAATGAGTGCATATATAACTATGGTCAACACACTTTTGAACAATGAGTACATATAATTTCCAGACTTTCTGATTTAATACGGATGGATCACTAAAAAGAATGAAATACGCGTCGGTGACAAATTAGATTATAAAAAATGAAGAATAAAGTTAGACAAATCGCCAATTAAACTGTTTCTTCTTTGGTGATTTGTCTAACCTCATTCTTCTTTCTTTTGAATTTAATATTTCATACTGATTCTACCTGAAGTTGGTAGACATTGTTGTTATACGATCATATGTATTGCGCAATCTGAGACATTTTGAAGAACAATTAAAATATATTTATTATTGTTTAAAATGCTAAAGTGGCGAAATTACTAAAAGTTTAGACTAAATGTTTGAGTTTTATATAAGATTGTTAAATAGTTCATACTGAGAAGGCCCGGCATGGCCAGGTGGTTAGGGCACTCGACTCACAATCTGAGGGTCGCGGGTTCGAATCCCCGTCACACCAAACATGCTCGCCCTTTCAGCTGTGGGGGTGTTATAATGTGCGATCAATCCCACTATTTGTTGGTAAAAGAGTAGTCCAAGAGTTGGCGGTGGGTGCTAATGACTAGTTGCCTTACTAGACTAGTTAAATTAGGGACGGCTAGCGCAGATAGCCCTCGTGTAGCTTTGCGCGAAATTCAAAAAACAAACAAACATACTGAAAAATAAAACAAAAAAAAATTAACTTTGATTATTTTTTCATTCATTCATTAAATATTTGTTTCTTATAACTTTGATAAAATAATTTGAACAGGTAGTCAGTAAA
>NW_013668413.1:22694-24492 GCF_000517525.1 Limulus polyphemus | reverse complement strand
AAAATAGAAGAATAAAGTTAGTACAAATACGCCAGTTAAACTAGTTTCTTCTTTGGTGATTTGTCTAACCTCATTCTTCTTTCTTTTTGTAATTTAATTAATTTCATACTGATTCTACCTGAAGTTGGTAGACATTGTTGTTATACGATCATATGTATTGCGCAATCTGAGACATTTTTAAGAACAATTAAAATATATTTATTATTGTTTAAAATGCTAAAGTGGCGAAATTACTAAAAGTTTAGAATAAATGTTTTACATATAACAGCATGGTCAATTTGATTGAGTTTTATATAAGATTGTTAAATAGTTCATACTGAGAAGGCCCGGCATGGCCAGGTGGTTAGGGCACTCGACTCGCAATCTGAGGGTCGCGGGTTCGAATCCCCGTCACACCAAACATGCTCGCCCTTTCAGCTGTGGGGGCGTTATAATGTGACGATCAATCCCACTATTTGTTGGTAAAAATAGTAGCCCAAGAGTTGGCGGTGGGTGGTAATGACTAGTTGCCTTACTAGACTAGCTAAATAGCTAAATTAGGGACGGCTAGCGCAGATAGCCCTCGTGTAGCTTTGCGCGAATTTCAAAAAACATACTGAAAAATAAAACAAAAAAATTAAATTTGATTATTTTTTCATTCATTCATTAAATATTTGTTTCTTATAATTTTGATAAAATAATTTGAACAGGTAGTCAAGAAAAAGAGACTGTCGCAAAAAAAAGTCACGACAAGATCAAAACATAATAGTTCTTTCAAACAACCTCTTCTACCTTTGAACTTGTTATGAGCTTGATTTAACAAAATATACAATTCTAAATATATGGGACTGTTTACTTCCTGTTACTTAAGGTTCATGCGCGTTATCCATGACGATTTTGTTTTGTAAAATAAACAGCGCATAAAGTATCGTTTCCTACTCTTTATATTTTGTTAACCCTTTAAAAGGTCTCACTCTGGCTTGTTTAAAACAGATAAAATAATTAAAAATTAAAAAAGTCCACGACAGCGTTGCGTAAAATCATTTAATTCCGCTTGTAATATTTAAAATGCATTCAAGCTCAAACATGCATCAAGGAAAGTAGAGAACAAAATAGACTGGCTAAAGTCGAGTAAACATTGTCTAGGGAAAGAATGGAATATCTTCTGTGTAAATCTATTATCACTTTTCTAGTACTTACTTACTTATTTATAATAATCCTTAAGTACTTAAAAGGTTTTTATATTGAAATAAACCTATTTCCATATAACAAGATATGATATCTACTGTATTAATGCGGTTCGTAGTCATCACATAAGTAGATCAATGAAACGTCGATGTAAGAATCACGTTTATATTTTCATCCATTGATTTGGCATTATATGCCGCAGTCAGAATATTTTTATTATCTTCATTGTATACGCTGTGTTTTCCCGTATTTGTGTCGTTCAAGTTCAGCGTTTGTCATGGTACTGTATGTTGAAGAATCAAAGAGAGACGCGTAACTTTATGTCATTCTCCTATCCTCGCTAATCTACCCCTCCGCCCCACAACCTTGTATTAGCCGTTGGTTTCTGTACTGCCATTTTAACTCATAGAGTTTTTGTCGCCAGAGTTCAATTTTTTGAAAAAAAAACCTAATCTGAAGGAAGCCTAACTTAACGCCAGATCCAATCCTCACCAACCATTTCGAAACTAATACCGAATGTTTGTGAGAGGCTGTTAAAACCAGGTTTGCGTCATTTTTATCATGCTTGTATTCAGTACTTTGTATGCTTTAATTTCGCAGAATCTGCTTTACATGTTACTCTACCACATGT
>NW_013668413.1:20388-22347 GCF_000517525.1 Limulus polyphemus | reverse complement strand
GTCCTCTTCTTGCCTTTGTTCATTTCTACACTGTGTTTATTAGAGTAAAAAACGGTGTTTATCTCTATAACCAAGCACTAAGATTTCAGCGAAAGTTAAGAAATACAACACAAACTGTCTGCAAGTGACGACATAAACCTGAGAAAGAAAGTGCTTGTCGCTCCTGAAGTTCCCACGTGACACTTGCTTAGAAATGTTATACACTACATCGTGCAAAACTGTAATTAACAGTTTGATAAACAGTTTATCAAGTTTGATAAAAAAATAAATAAAACTTGTACTAATTGTTACTTCTCTAGGAAAATAAGTGTTCTTTTATCTTTGTTTAGTAACATTCATATATACCTCACACATATTTCCTATGTAAGTTGTATGTATATCCAACTGTGCTCTGCAAAAATAAGCTAATCTAGTTGCTTTGTTACTGTGATACCTAGTGTGTCATATTTAAGTTAAACTAAAAACATGCTTCTGTGTTAAAATGAAGTGAGACTAGATGCATGTTCATGTTTTATAATGAAGTGAGGCTATTTACACACTCCTGTTTTATAATGCAGTGGGAATTGATGCATGCTATTGTTTTATAGTGAAGTGAGGCTATTTACTCACTCCTGTTTTATACCACAGTGGGAATTGATGCATGCTATTGTTTTATAGTGAAGTGAGGCTATTTACACACTCCTGTTTTATAGTACAGTGGGAATTGATGCATGCTATTGTTTTATAGTGAAGTGAGGCTATTTACACACTCCTGTTTTATAGTACAGTGGGAATTGATGCATGTTATTGTTTTATAGTGAAGTGAGGCTATTTACACACTCCTGTTTTATAGTACAGTGGGAATTGATGCATGTTATTGTTTTATAGTGAAGTGAGGCTATTTACACACTCCTGTTTTATAGTACAGTGGGAATTGATGCATGTTATTGTTTTATAGTGAAGTGAGGCTATTTACACACTCATGTTTTATAGTACAGTGGGAATTGATGCATGTTATTGTTTTATAGTGAAGTGAGGCTATTTACACACTCATGTTTTATAGTACAGTGGGAATTGATGCATGTTATTGTTTTATAGTGAAGTGAGGCTATTTACACACTCATGTTTTATAGTACAGTGGGAATTGATGCATGTTATTGTTTTATAGTGAATTGAGGCTATTTACACACTCATGTTTTATAGTACAGTGGGAATTGATGCATGTTCTTGTTTTATAGTGAAGTGAGGCTATTTACACACTCATGTTGTATAGTATAGTGATATTTAATACTTGCTCATGTATTATAGTATAATTAGATTTGACGCATGCTCATGTATTAAGTTTTACATTGAAGTAAGACTCGATACACATTCCTACATCATGTATTATAGTCAAGTAAGACTTGAAACGTACTTATGTGTTACAATAAAATGATGCTAAATACAATCGCCTGTGTTATACTAAAAATGGACCTAATACGAGACTCTTGTGTTATAGTAGAGTGAGTATTGATACAATTTTTTGTGTTGTAGTGAAGTGAAAGTTGATATAAGCGCTGATGCCATAGTGAAGTGATGCTAGATATAAGCTCTTGTGTTACAGGAAAGTAAAGGTTGATACAAACTTCTATGTTATAGTAAAGTGAGTGTTGATACAAGCTCCGGTGTTATAGTAAAGTATTGATACAAGTTCTTGTGTTATAGTGAATTGGTTCTTAACACGAGTTTTGTGTTATAGTAAAGTGAATGTTGGTTCAAGCTTTATAGTGTTTATACAAGCTCCTGTGTTACAGTGAAGTGGGTATTGATACAAACTCCTGTATTATAGTGAAGTGAGTCTTGATGTAAGCGCCTGTGGTATATTGAAGCGGTTATTGATTGTCAGGTTTTGTGTATGGACTATATTCTTTACAGTAGGCGTCTGTGACTTGTTGGCGATAAATTTCAAGAATAAAAAAAATGGCACACAGTCCACTTGTT
>NW_013668413.1:17813-19435 GCF_000517525.1 Limulus polyphemus | reverse complement strand
CAAGTCAAACGTATATACAAATGTTTCCATTACACTGTTAGTTATCACAGTTACATCCAGAGCTTTAAATAATTTTGGAATTTTCGTCAAATTCCACACAGGCTGGTTCATTTACTTCAGAACACAATTTGACAAGACGCATTATTCTTCATGCTCTGTTATTACAATACTGTCTATGATAATTTCACTCTAAAATCACCACTATAACCTTTGGTTACCACTGTTATATCCAGAGCTTTAAATAATTTTTCTCCTTTTCGTCAAAGTCCACACAGGCAGAATCAATTACTTTAAAACACCCTTTGACAAGACATATTATTTTCTTCTACTCTCTTAGTACAATACAGTCTGTGATAATTGCACTTTAAAAATCGCTACTATATACTCTTATTGCTAAACTCACAATCACGCTGTCCAGACTACATTTTCGACGCGTGTTTATACTCTGATATAGGTCTAGAACGTTCCACACACTACTAGATATTATGATGCAATAATACTCTATTGAAACAACGAGAAAACTCAGAAGGTTCTAGCAACATGGCGCAATAACATAACGATCACCAATTCATAACTATTGAACTACACAACGCGTGATTCGTAAACAGTTAGGTAAACAAACCTGTGATAAACTATCGCTTCGAAAAATAACTAAATCTAACACTTGCGCTATATAAACTATGTAAATCATAACTCTTGCATTAAAATTAAACTGAAACAGTCGGGTATATCTAACACTGATACGAGCTCCTGTGTTATGGCGAAGTGAATGCTGATACAAGTTCCTGTGGATATGTTATAGCGAAGCCTTTAATAGGTATTGTAGTGCAATAATCCATTGATAAGTATGTGTTAAGAATACAATGAGACTTCTGACATCTCTTTTTATATGGTGCATTGCTGTGCTATAACAAAGTAAACCCTTTGACATCCCTGTATAACGTATTGCTGCTTGGCAACATTTATGATCTCTGGCAACATGAGACCTTTGATATGCTCCACAAGTAATGTATACTGTGTTACAGAGACACTACTACTGGTGTGATGTATTTCTGGGTTATAGTGACCAGCATGTTAGACGTTTTCTTTATCGTGTCTGGCGAATCTCCGTCAGTGTGAATGACCTGCATCAAATTTTAAAGTTTGTTCATGTGAGCTAGAAAACTGAGCTGCCATGCGGAAACCGAGGAATAATTGTATCTCCACGCTTTCAAATACATTCAGTCATTCAGAGGGTGAACACGCTGGTCCGCGTGCTCGTTGTTTTAGCGCAAGCCGTTCAAATTCTTGATATCTTTTGATCGTGCGGTGTCTTATCGAGAAGCTGTGATAACCCAACTGGCTAGGATGTGACTAGTCGTTTTTCATGGCCTGAATCTGAACTTTTTAGCTAAATCTGAACCTTATAGCTTTGGTAAGTCATTAATGCACATCACTTTCTTATTCTAAAGGCCATGAGTTGTAACTTCTATTCCTTCTAATAACATCCTCTAAGCAAATTACGAAATAGATATTGTATATGTTTCATGGTTCTGTTACAAGTGTGTTTATTTACCTAGTTTATAGTAAATAGCTATTGTATATGTTTCATGGTTCTGTTACAAGTGTGTTTATTTACCTAA
>NW_013668413.1:13127-16813 GCF_000517525.1 Limulus polyphemus | reverse complement strand
TGGTTCTGTTACAAGTGTGTTTATTTACCTAGTTTATAGTAAATAGCTATTGTATATGTTTCATGGTTCTGTTACAAGTGTGTTTATTTACCTAGTTTATAGTAAATAGCTATTGTATATGTTTCATGGTTCTATTATTTACCTATTTTATAGAGATACTGTTGGTCACTACTTGTATTTGTAAACCACATTATTTATTTTTATTTCTTGTTCATTCTAATTACAGTTTTTAAACAGATTTTCCAGATAGTGTTAATCTTTACCCTTAAAAACCATGTCCATTCCCTATGATAGATATAGTTCTGAACATCCTATTTTGTTGAAACTGAGATGTAAACTTAATTTTCCTTCCACTAGGTAGCAGCACTGATTTTGTAAACTTGTATACCAGCCCCTTAAACAACCTTAACATTATTTAAACGAAAAAAATAAATAAATGTTTTAACTGAATAACTCTTTTTTTTTCTAAGTACACCCACAACTATGTTCAAAGATAACTGTGAATTTTATAGGGTCTATAACTTCTAAGTTAAAGAAATGTCACTCTTGTGTGGTTTATTCCTTTATTATTGTTCTTTTGTTGCTGTTTTCACTTCTAATCAGCAGTATAAACCACTGAAAGGATTGTTTGAATTTATGCACAAAGCTACACAATGAGCTATCTGTTCTCTGCCCACCACGGGTATCGAAACCCGGTTTCTAGTGTTGTAACTTCGCAGACTTACTATCAAATGGTACCTGCTTCTCGTGGAAGCACCCAATACTGGTTGATCCTATTGGGTCTACCTTATGCCATTAAATGGTACCTGCTTCTCGTGGAAGCGCCCAATATTGGTTGATCCATTGAGTCTACCTTATGAATATGCTGACCTTGAGGTTTTCCATTAAAATGATTTGCATGAAAAGATAATCTTTATCTAAAATCAAGTACCTGAAAAAATGCAGATATGGTAATTATAAAACAATAAAGACATCATGCTTTAATATTTAGTTTTCTCATAATACGACTTATTAAGCAAGATAAACTACTCATTATCCTATCAAAAAATATTACAAAGCAGAAGATAATTCGGACATCGAGAGTAAACATGTTTATCTTCCTACAGTCTTGCATGTGACTCATAACAAACTTTGGATGTCATCCTTCCAGAAAAGCCCGGCATGGCCCGTTGGTTAGGGCGCTCGAATCCCCGTCACACCAAATATGCTCGTGTAACGAATTTATCATTATCCATTTATTTTTAATATGAACATTGTTTGGTTTGAATTTATATTTAGAAATATGCGTGACTTGAAGTATCAGATATGTGTTGCGTATAACGAATTTGTTATATATTTATTTTAATGTCAACGTTTGTTTCGAATAAGTTTATATTTGAGGGCGCGTATAGCTTACCGTGGTAGTTACGTATGGCGAAACTCCCGCCAATTCTCCAAGATTGTAGAATATTCGTGAACACAAGAATCAACAATATATCCACTTCCATAACTGGTAATATCGGAAATTTCTAGAAAATATGATTCTCCTATAAAAGCAACAGAAAACAGAGAAGAGAACTAATATACAAGCCTACTAGGAAATTGTTATAACCATGTAAACTATAAACTGTCATTTTGCTAACCCTCATCAACCGGAAAATATACGACATTTGACCAGGAATAGTTATAAATTTCGAACGTCAGTGAATTCTCATCAAACGTTAATATCTTTATAAGAATATTACTAATTTCTCATCGGACATTAGTGATTTTATGAAAATATTATCTTATTTCAACGATCCAACAATTCAGTACCTGACAAAGCTAGCTAGCTTCCCGCCAATTATATGCACATCGACTTCAAGCTGACTCGCTGGATATCAAAGAGACTTTGAACTAGGAAGACGATTTTAGGCTATTTGTAAGTTAGTGAAATTTCTATTTATGAAACTTGGTTTATAATAATTAATCATAATAGTTGCTTTTGTAAATTACACTGTTGTGTATATATATATATACATATATATATATTAAAGCTTATTTGCATCAAAACCAAAAACGGTGTGAATCAATCTTCTTGGCAAATAGCGTAAATTAGATAACATTTGTTTGTTTGTAATTAAGCACAAAGCTACACAATGGGCTATCTGTGATCTGCCCACCACAGGTATCGAAGCCCGTATTCTAGCGTTGTAAGTCAGCAGACATTCCGCTGTGCCACTGAGGGCATTAAATAAAATATCAGCATATTTCTAAACACTAAATCCAGGGTACAGTTCAGCTATTAAAAGTTAAATTATTTAACGCGGCTTTGGATTATTTCAAATTCTCAATACTAACACTCGCCCTTTCAGCCGTGGGGGCGTTATAATGTGACGGTAAATCCCACTATTCGTTGGTAAAAGTCATCCCCACCCAAGAGTTGGCGGTGGGTGGTGATGACTAGCTGCCTTCCCTCTAGTCTTACACCACTAAATTAAGGACGGCTAGCGCAGATATCCCTTGTGTAGCTTTGCGCGAAAGTCAAAACAAACAAATAAACCTTCCAGAAGAAAGGTGTTTATACGAGAGTATGTTTCCCAAATTATAGACGTACATTTCCGTATGCATATCTCGTATGTTTCTATACATCTTTACCTGTGTTTTTGTTTGCTTATTCGTTTATAAGAAGTGTATAATTTATTTAAATAAGTGATATATCGCAATCATTATATATGTATATATACATATTCTCTATATCATTTAACAAAGAATGAAGATACAGAAAGAAGGGTTTACAGGCTCTCTTTTGGGATGAATTTCTTCTAACAGGACCCATCCTCAAAGAACTGCACAGTTTGAAGCATGAAAATTTATATCTCTGCGTCCTGTCGTCCCAGATTTCTCATTATTCTCAGATTATTTCCTAAAGATTATTTATGCTTAGTTGTCAAAGAATTGGCATCAAAACTTAACTAAGCTGGTTCATTGAACAACGTAATTATGTTTCGTAGAGCTTGAATTACCTGGTGACTATTTCTGCTGTTCTTCTAAAACGGAAATATAAATACTCACTATTGTTCAACTCGTCACAGTGAGTTCTGGAAAACTGTAAAAATCAGAACAGGACATTAACACCTGGATAATTTGGGGAGGGGGGAAATGATATTATTTTCTTTCACGTGTTTTACGATTACGCTTAACACAGAGTGTAGCCAAATCATTAGCTAAACGTTCTTTACTCTGAAAACTCTGAGTTCTTGCCAAGACATAATAACTTACTCTACCTGGTAGAAACAAAGAAACGTATTAAATATAATATCCTTAAGAACATTTAGGAAATTCTACGGCAAACGACGTACACGAAGATAAACTTCAGAAATAATTGTATATGTAGGAAATTGAGGTTACTAAATTTATCACTTTCCTTAACCGGAGAATGATGGTTGAGAGGTTCAATTTGATGAGTAAAACAATTATCCATAAATTAAACATAATTTATCTAGGCACTAAGTCAAATTCAATTAGCTATTTCACTTATTTTGATAGTTTAAGTAATTTAGACACACTCAATCTTGAAGTAATTATATGATCAAAGTAAAAATGAGTTACATCTCGAACTGTATGTGAATTATTGTGTAATGTTCAATATTACATTCCAAACGGTCGTTACTCATGTAATTGTTTTTGTTTATTTGTTTGTTTTGAATTTCGCGCAAAGCTACACG
>NW_013668413.1:9741-12644 GCF_000517525.1 Limulus polyphemus | reverse complement strand
ATTCGAACCTGCGACCCTCAGATTGCGAGTCGAGTGCCTTAACCACCTGGCCATGCCGGGTCTCTCATGTAATTACTTGTATAAAATAATGATATAAGTATATAACGTTTTCCTAAATTATTACCGTGATAAAATCGGTAACAAGGTTATTCATTTTGTAATAACCTGTAAACGTTAGCATTGAAATAAAAAAAGTGAATTACTTAATCAGTTTCTTAGATTACCCCTCAAAATCTTCTAAGATAATCTCTAAATCATTCTACTTCGATGTTTATTGAATACTAACTAAAAACCAAACTGTCAAGGTTTATGACTTATTATATATTCATATCATTAAGACGAGGTTACAAGTAACCAAATCACTCCCGATTAATCCTAAGCATATTTCAAATAATATTGGACAAAACACTAAGCACATTTCAAATAATATTAGTCAAATTGGTGTAAACAAAAACAGTTATTTTCTTCATGCTAAGGTCTGGCATGGTCTGATGATTAGGGAGCTCGAATGACAATCTGCGGGTCGCGGGTGCGAACTCCACCACCGAACGTGCTCGTCTTTTAAGCCGTGAAGCGTTATGATATGACTGTCGCCCCCACTATTCGTTGGTAAAAAGAGTAGTCCAAGAGTTAGCGGTGTTTATTAGCTCTAGTCTATCCCTTCTAAATTAGGGACGGCTAGCACAGATAGCTCTTGAGTAGCTTTGCACGAACTTCATCAAAGAAACAATTCTTGGTACAAAGCTACACAACGAGCTATCTGTACCCTCTCCACTACAGGGAATTGAACCTTGAATTTTTAGAGTTTTAAATCCGTAAACTTACCACTGACTCGCCGTAGGACAACGAATAACTACTTCCAATGCAGTTTTGTAGCAGATAAACACAAGATTAAATTATTTTCCACACCCCAACGACCCAGGAAATCGAAAAGCAAAAACTACAAGTAGATTTCGAACTAATATCGCATTTTTATTGAAGAAAAGTTGTTTTTTTTAAATTCCCGTTTCCTTGATTATTATGATTCTCGATTATGATTCTCGTGAAAAATAAATGAGAGTGTTTTAAACAATCAGTGCATTTTTTTGGACACAATTTACTATTTCAGAACAGAAAACTTTATTTACAAATGAATATATATATATATGTGTGTGTGTTAATTGTAAAAAATCGTTTTCAAGGCCATCCTACACTAAGTTCAGTAAGAACGATTAATTTCATTAAAATGTTATCTAACTTTTCGCATATTTAGGGAAGGTTTGTTTGAAGTTAAGCACAAAGCAACACAATGGGCTATCTGTGGGGGGGGGGGCATTTAGGGAAGGCGACTCATTCCACACTCGTGCAAAAACCTCGTCTCTATCTAAAATAGTGAACAATACTAAAGAAAAATAAGTAAACTATGCTGTTAACTGCAAAATGGCACAAAACGTGCATTACTCTAAATATTGAAATTTTCTAGTACTAAAACAAGTCATTTCATTAAGCTGAAAATCTCTCATAGCTTTTATAATTTTTAGAACCTCAAAATATTTTTATAGTGACCATGGTAAGTTTTTTCTATATTCTATGTTCAGCATGCATCCAAATAAATGATTTATTGATTAAAATTTTTGAGTAAAATCAAGTAAAACACTCTGACAGCAACTCTATAAACACATCAACTAAATTCAGAGTTTAACGCCGTTAGAGGACGTGTTTTGTTTCAAAATAATTAAATATCTAATTGGTAGATAGCTTAATCCAAATACAGTTTAGTTATTCGTCCGCTAACTATAGACCTAACTAGTTTGACACTTAAGTCTTTGTAATGAGATTGGAAAGATGTTTAGATTCTAAGTCTTTAAAAGATCTGACAGTCCAACGAGTTTAATACAGTTTATCAGTTGTACAGGGAATTTGATTTTATTGCCTAAAATCTACCGTTTAGAAAATATACCGAAACAAATTAAAACATAAGTACATACACACATATACATGTATATTTTTAAAATAGGGTACACATACAAGTTCAAATACACATGTCATTCTACATTTTATTAACCTATAAATTAGAATCATTTCCTTTGAGATTGGATACTCTTTACTTTTGGTAGTTAATCAGATAAAGAACATAAGCCCCCAGTGGCACACCGGTATCTCTACGGACTTACAACGCTAGAAACCGGGTTTCGATACCCGTGGTGGGCAGAGCACAGATAGCCCATTGTGTAGCTTTGTGCATAACTACAGGTGGACACATCTTGTCCTGATGAGAATACATTTTTTATTATGGTATTATTTTGTCATTACAAGTTAGCTATTAGGATATGATTAATACGCGCACTTCAAACAGAAAATACTTACGATTCCGTTGTTAGTTCCAAAATATATGTCAGAATTAAAAGCAGCACTGAAAGAAGCTAGGTAGCTGTTTTTGAACTAAATCACCGTTTTCAGGGGGACAAACAGACACGCAAGGCAGATTACATAACTCTTTATCTGTGGCATAGTTACATATTATAGAAATAATCAACATTTTAGATAAGAGTTTTTTTTAATAACAGCTATGAAAAATACTATTTAAAAATGCCCTTCTTAAAATGTACTTAAGTTGTATGTTTTATGTTTTGTAAAATACTTCGGTAACTAACCCCATTTACAGGAATTATGAGACTACCTAAATTAAGTTCTCGTTTCTGAGAATAACTCGTTAGTGGGATACTGATTTAAAAATGCCCTTCTTAAAATGTACTTAAGTTGTATGTTTTATGTTTTGTAAAATACTTCGGTAACTAACCCCATTTACAGGAATTATGAGACTACCTAAATTAAGTTCTCGTTTCTGAGTGGGAAAGCTAAAGCAGAGGTGTATTAGTGTATTTTTACTGCTGAAAAATGGAAATGTATTAAGTTTTCCATGT
>NW_013668413.1:0-8961 GCF_000517525.1 Limulus polyphemus | reverse complement strand
GTTAGAAGCATTAACAGTGTAATGAAGAGCTAGGAGAAGAACCTGTATTAAAAGATGATGAGAATGAAAGGGAAAGGATTGTATAAATATATATATATATATAGTAAGTGCAACTAGTCGAGCGCGGATGGTTCCATTTGTCGTCTAATTTAGATTGTACTCAAGTGGGCTATATACATTGTGGCGTACAACTGAGAGGCCAGTCGCAATATTTTTTTATCATTGTTATTGTTGTTGCTATTATTGAAGACTGGGCAACAACTTTATTACATTTTGATTACCCATTATATTGCACGCTTAGTTGTGAGTCTTCACGTAGCAATTGTGCCCTTGAACTAGCTGTTTTCTTGCATAAATAGTAAATATGTCCACCAGTGTTAGATTGTCGCATATAAACATTAGATACAAAAGTGTGGAAAGTACATACATAAGGGTCATATTGCTTGAAACCGAAACTATCATCTGATACTCACAAAAAGAACCAGAAAACACGCACGTCAACCAGTAAAAATGCTATGAATGGTTAGTGGTAACAATGGTCCTGTAGAGTGTATTTTAAAAAGTTTTTTTTTTTTTCAAAGAGCTTTATATCACTTAATAATTATAATTTTAGTAACGTGTATATGTTGGAAAACTAATATTTATTTATCGTTGAATTTATTTTCTACAGTGATGAATTAACTTTCATTTCAATCAGTTGAGTATCTGTGTTCTAGCAGAAACAGGTAACAATTTTCACGTTAATGCTTCGGTTATTGACCTTGTTTTTCATGAACTCCAAGTTCGATAGAGGACGCTTTATCCCTTCGCAGTAACTCTGAACTCTCACAGTTTCAATTTGAGGCTGGTGAGCTGTGGAAGCGGGTAAGTGTTTTCATCACTAAAATCACATTTACGGCTATTTTGTGGAACACGGAGAATTTTCTAAGGATTTTTTTTGAACTGCACAATTGTATTTTAACTTCATTTTTTTAATACACGACGCCTCATTGCACTTCATATATACAGGCCTAGTAACGAATGATCCGAAAAATGAAGAATATTCCAGTAAATACATTTACTTATCAACTCTGTAATAGAATTTTATAATCTTAAATATGTCTTTTTTAATATTTATCCACTTGAACTTATCTATATATGTGAATTTTCAACTGCGTAAATATTTTAGAGGTGCACAAATTGTGGCCTACTAGAACACCCCCTAGTGGAAGATATTTTCTAGATATCGTACTGCTACAATGCTGTTGATAATTTACAGTCAATACATACGTGAACTGTATATTATTCTTCATATCGTGATACGTGGTATGTTAGTATATAATAGGTTTTACTTTTGCAACTATTTGTGGAACAACGATACTTTGTGAGGACGTTAGTATACTATGAATACTCAGACTCTTCCTTTAGATATTGTTAGGGGAAGTTATACCAATATTTCAGGAATCGATGCAAGTTATTTTCTTTATAAAATGAAATACGTGTAACATATATGTGTGTGTAAATGAAAAACAAATTACAAACAATTGCAGAGGGGTTACATAATAGCGCACTATCATATGGACAAAAATAGAGCATGATTACAAAACTACAAGATGATGTTTATATAACCGCCGTATCGATGATTTATCTATTCATCCATCCTAACGTTCCTATGTATATATATGTGTGTGAGATGATCGAAATTGTTTGTTTTTGAATTTCGCGCAAAGCTACACGAAGGCTAGCCGTCCCTAATTTAGCAGTATAAAACAGCTAGTCAACTCTTGGGCTACTCTTTTATCAACGAATAGTAGAATTGACCGTGACATTATAACGCCTCCACGCCTGAAAGAGCAAGCATGTTTAACAGGCCGGGGATTTGAACCCGCGACCCTCAGATTGCGAGTCGATCATCCTAACCACCTGGCCATACCGGATGATTGAAATTATGAATGAAATAATAACAACATTCTTTGAGAGAAACTTTAAAATTTTCTCCCATATACAAAGTAATCTTATA
The DNA here is from genome assembly GCF_000517525.1 of Limulus polyphemus. Taxonomy (NCBI): domain Eukaryota; kingdom Metazoa; phylum Arthropoda; class Merostomata; order Xiphosura; family Limulidae; genus Limulus; species Limulus polyphemus. Next base: position 6,962 of record NW_013668413.1, on the reverse strand, counting down.
TAACTAGTAGATGTAAACATTTAATGCACTTTGAGAGGCTTATAAAGGTTTTTTTTCCGAAATATGTCAGTGGTAATATAAATATTAAACTTACATAAAAATAAAATTATTCATGTCCACTGGACTTGATTATTTAAATAATGTTGATTTTTATATTTTAGTTTTTATATCAAAACGCAATAAGTAACATATGACTTGAAACACATCCGATTTATAAGTGTCTATCTTGAAAGTATATATAAACAATGTGTAAAAAAAAAGGAAATCCTCTAATGCTTGATGAGCTTTGAAAACGAAATGCAATTGCTGAATTAATGTTTTACCAGTTATGAATATATATTTTTTTCTGCATTTTCCGAAATATTACAGTAATGATTAAAAGTACATAGACTATGTATACCCCATGTAATGAATGAGGAAACTGGAAAAATCCCATCAGTACCTCTAGTGGCCACCCACACTGACTGATCTTTATTTAAAGAACACTGGAGCTAGGTAATCTATACATTTTAACACGTTGGCAGCCACATAATAAATGAACTATAAATAAAATTAAACATTCAAAAAGGTGCCGAGGAACAATCATAGTGTCCCAAACTCATATGCCACAAGAGAAATCTGGCTTTGAGACATAATTGTCTGTGGCCCATCGGTGTGTCACGTGGTCCACAACTAAATGTCGGTGGGGCACATGGCAGCCAACGTGTTACAATAAAAACTTAAACCATATTTGGCAGGTTCAATTGCAAAAGCCTAGGAGGAGTTAGAGGACAAACAAACACACCTCTCTCAAATTATAGTAGGTTTCCACGATCAAAGCTGAAAAGAGCCAAAAATACAATGACATAAAATATCCTATTTTTATTACATAATAAGAATATTTTTTAAAATAAGGAAAATTTACCACAATATCTTGTGTTTAAAAAACCTCTATTACAAATTATTTTATTTTTTTGTTTATTAAGAACTTAATAATTCTTTAAAGCTAAGTTGATTCAACAACAACAAAAAATTGCTGAAAATCAAACATGAACCCTAGCCATGCTTTTTAATAGCTTATAGGAGCACGTCTTTTTTTACTTATGAGAGTAATGGCTGCATATATTTTTATTTCTATGTGCAACTCGTCCTGCCTCCTGAAGCTTTTGTTCATTTATAAAAGTTCAGTCTCCAGTTGAACTTACAACGCTAAAATCCAGGATTCTATTCCATTGGTAGACACAGCAGATAACCCAATGTGGTTTTTCTTTAAGACAAATAAACAATTATAAAACTTCTACACGATTCTCATGTATGACGGTTAACTTTGAACTTAAGTTTACGACCTTGTAGCATCACATATCGATAATTTTGGATATAAAATGCAAGAAGCAGAGATAGCAAAGCTGCTTGAGCAAACATAAGTTATCACCTATGAATTGTGAATGTACTGTTATCATAACAAACGGAATTTATTTAATCTTAACAACGATAACAAAATTTTCTTATCATAAAGTATAAATTAACTGAAGTACAGAAGTTTCAACTGTATATCTTATATCGGCACTGATTACAGTATGCTGTGCTAACCCTTAAGCTTATTTTGGGTGTCAAGAGTTACAAGAACGATATTCTTACTTTTATCGTTCGGTGGCTGTATTATGAAGAATAGGTCGGATTGTAAGGTATTCCAAAATATAGAACTGTTACTAATATTATTGAACTTTATTGCTTGTTTTAAGCCTCCTGATGGCTCAGCCGTAAGTCCGGGGGCTTAGGACGCATAAATCTGGGCTCGATCCCCGAATTGGGTCAGCGATAAGCCTACAGACTTGTAACATTAAAATCCGGGGTTCGATTTCCCGCTGTGAACAGAGCGTAATTAGCCCACTGTGTTGTTTTGAGAATTTGTTCTGCATACTGGGAGGACATAAACGTTTTGGCAATAAAGATAGAAATTAAACGAGCTTTACTCTTCAAAAATGATTAAAAATACTTTTTTATTTCAGCCAACATTTCACCATTATGGCTTCATCAGAGCTAATAGCCCACTGTGTATCTTTGCGTTAAGAAACCAACGCCAGAAACAACAACCGTTTTAAATATTTATTCTATTTTTAAAAAGTTCTTATAGATATTTTTTGTCCAGAAAACATTAACGATTATTATTTTTAACAGTTGTTCTAGTTTCATGACTACTAAGTAAAAAATATTTAAAATATTTATAAAACGCTATTGTGAAGCACATTATCGGCAAAGGTCAAATCCCTCCCATACCGAGATGGCACATAGGATCTGGTGTTGAACTCCGGCTTAATTTGCACAAGCGAATGAGAATGGTGACACATTTCCTCTGGATGGGATGCCAGTCAATCCTCCAGCTAACAACTACTACTTGACACGTACATTATTGTACACCTAATTTAAATCCAAGCATGGTAATGTAGGTGTCAGGTACTATATTTTAATAATGAAAGATAGACAGAAAAGTATAGAAATTAAAATTGTAATAGTTTCACAACAAAAAAAAAAGAATAAAATGTGTTTAGATTGGATGTTTCTATGTACTGTGAATTTTTTTCTAGACCTTTCTTGTTGTGTTTAGATCTATTATTTTCCTTAGCTTTCTGCATTGTTTTGGGGAATCTATAGTTGAGTGTGCGCAGGCGTATGTGTTTGTGATTCAAGAACTAGCTGTGACCACCTTAGACGAGGATATTTCTATAAACTACAGCCCAAAAATAAACTCCTTTTTATTTCCTTTACGTGTTTCTTTAATGTCAATCCTAAACTCAAGTTGTGCTAGTGTTACTTAACGTTAATGTTATTATTCTGTAAAGACAGCCAAGGTAAATTGGTGATTTTGTGTGTGTTTTACTTAAGAAAGACTGTGAATAATTTAACCTCGCCTTCATTTAATAATGGACGTTTCCAACTACAGTGAATACTATGTAAACCTTCTAATATCTTACAAAGAGAAATGGCTTTTAATACAAACGTGTTAATTAATTCCACCTTGACGGGAATCAGAGTACTCTGCTCTTAGTGGTCTCTGGGCAATTCCCGTATTCTCATAGCAATTAACTTTAGAAACACGATTTATGAATTCCTCCTGTGAATATTTTGAGTTTGGTTTATAAGATTTTATTTAAATGTTCTCTTGTGTGAGTTAATCCCAGAAAGTAACACTTAAACCATGGTATTTTCTAACAATTTAAATTTCTTTCTGGTCTTTTTGTATGATATATGAAGTGTGTTTGTTTGTTTGTCACATTATAACGCCCCCACAGCTAAAAGGGCGAGCATGTTTGGTGGAACGGGGATTCGAACCCGCGACCCTCAGATTGCGAGTCGAGTGGCTTAACCACCTGGCCATGCCGGGCCCATGTTGAAGCAAAAACGCACTCCCCACTTGTGGGCCGGACGTGGCGTAGGGGTTAGCGTGCCCGGACTGTGAATCCAAGGACCTGTTGAAGCTTTGTTTGTTTGTTTGTTTTTGAATTTCGCGCAAAGCTACACGAGGGCTATCTGCGCTAGCCGTCCCTAATTTAGCAGTGTAAGACTAGAGGGAAGGCAGCTAGTCATCACCACCCACCGCCAACTCTTGGGCTACTCTTTTACCAACGAATAGTGTGATTGACCGTCACATTATAACGCCCCCAAGGCTAAAAGGGGCGAGCATATTTGGTGGGATGGGGATTCAAACCCGCGACCCTCATATTGCGAGTCGAATGCCCTAACCACCTGGCCATACTTTAATTGTGTGGGTGTGTTTTTACAACCAATCCACCTAGGGGATTTTTTTTTAGGATCTCCACGTCTAAGGCTATGGTCTGATGCGTTGCTTAGTGGTCACAAGGTAAAATATTGTTCTTTCTGCGTACTAATTTTTCACTGTTTGCCCTTTACGATTTTTTCACTTTTTGTTGTTTATGCAGAATCTCTCATATAAAATGCAATAAAATTATACTGGATGTGTAATGTCTGGTCTTTTATTTTTACAAACACATAGTGTCCCTCTCCCTGTGGCACAGTGGTATGTCTGCGGACTTATACGCTAGAAACCGGGTTTCGATACCCGTGATGGACAGAGCACAGATAGCCGTTTATGTTAGATAGCTTTGTGCTAAATATCGAACATCAACAACAACAACTACTACAAACACATAGTCGTCGTTGTTACAGTTCATGCGTGAAAAGTAATACAGACAAGCATTCCTTCACATCCATAACAATTCGTCAACACTATTTTGTTATAAATCAATTTTAAAAAACGGACAGAAATAACAGTTTTATTTAGATACTTTAATATGATTTCTCTTAATTGTATTATATTTATCTTGACTTGTGTTTTTTATGTGCTTTAGCTCATTTTTGTTGTTGTTGTTTGTGGTTGTGTACGAGATAACAGGTTTTCATTCTTACTTTTTTTTGTCCCCCGGTGGGACGGTGGTAAGTCTACGGAACAGGGCGTTAAAATCCGGGGTTCGACTCCCCGCGGTGGACACAGCAAGATAGCCCAACGTGGCTTTGCTCTAAAGCAAACAATTACCTTTCTATTATTGTAATAAATACATTTAGCTGAACTTTTGCTTCTAATCACGCATAGAAGTTGTTTTACTTTGATGTTGCTTTCTATCCCAAATCAGTCAATAAGACAAGTAGTTTAAAAAGCTGCCGGCTGGGAATATTTAGTGATTAAACAGTTTGTGACTCAACTCTTTAGCTCATAGAGTGAAAGCACTTGAGTTGTTCGTACCATCTTTGACTTATTTTTCGATTCCAGAAGAAAATATACTGTGAGATATTTCAGAAAAATAGGCGCGTATCTAAAATCCAATAATTTTGACTATATTAAATGCGATCAAATTGGAAAGGTTTTGGAATCCGGAAGGTGCATTGAAAAGTCATCGCTTGGAATAGCACAAAATCAATGCATGTATAATTCACTGTCGATCAAGTTGGAAAGGTTTTGGAATCCGGAAGGTGCATGAAAAGTCATCGCTTAGGAATAGCACAAAATCAATGCATGTATAATTCACTGTCGATCAAGTTGGAAAGGTTTTGGAATCCGGAAGGTGCATGAAAAGTCATCGCTTGGAATAGCACAAAATCAATGCATGTATAATTCACTGTCGATTTTCTTTCGTCTGATAATCACATTTTGCATTTACTTTGTGCACTCACATATACATATTTCCAGGCAGTACATATACATATACATATTTTCTCGACAGTATATAGAATTTAGATGATTAACATTGATGATGTCAATTCATAGATATCTTTAGCAGCACTCACAGATATCAGTAGTTACAATTCATTTTATTACCACTGTCAGTTTTTTAAATGCAGTACTGAGACTATTGAATAATGTGATATATTTAGTTCTGTGTTCTTCTGATGAATTGAGCAACTTAATAACAAACACTCTTATGACTTTTTGTGCTTGTCCTGGGTGTTGGTAACATCTACGTGGTTTTATCCTTCTTTATTCTGAGAACTAAGTTGAACTTAACAATCGTTACATATTGTTCTATAAATCAACATCACGAATAAAAGAAAATCATATGTGTTTTCAACATGATATAGACGTGTGACAGTTTTCATTATCTTGTAAAATTACTAGATATATAAAAAAATGGGAATTTAAAAACCTAGGAATAGAGATCGTAAAAAAAAGTAAGTAAACAAGGTTGGAGATACGGTAGACATTATTCACTCAAACTACAAACCCCTATTTTGGCTCCATGTGTTACCTAGAATTACATTTGGTGAAGTCAAAATAGGGATTTGTAGTTTGAGCGAATAAGGTCGAAAGTATTTCTAGCCTTGTTTGCTTACCCTTTTTACGATCCCTATTTGCAGGTTTTTAAATTCCCAATTTTATATTGTTTGCTGGTTTTTTATCCTCAACTATAAGCAAAAGCTTTCTTGATATGGTAGCTAAGTTTATACATTGTAATGATAATAAACATAGCTAGTAACTAGCTGATATGGTTCATGATGATTTACTGTAGCTATTGACTATTTGATCACATTAGTTCGAGATGTAAAATGTTAAGCTGCAGCTTGAGGTTGTCAAGGAGATTTGTTTGAGAATATAATGAACATTTATAGTTTGCGTGTAACTTAATTCTTTATATATAATGCATAGCAATGGGTAAATACATGTACAGACTAAAACAAAACCCACACTAAGCGCGTATAAAATTTTACCAGGAGAAAAGCAGCCTTTTCAAATAAAAGATATACTTCCAAAACATCGCTTTAAGTAAGACTTCGTGTCTTTTAAAGTAATTATTCTACGAATGTGTGTAATAAAATTTAATATTGTGTATTGATTTTTTTTAACTCCTTCACTTCATACATAGTATAGGGGTTGGCTCTCTAAAGACACCTATTGTATACTGTGTATGTTACAGCCATCTAATGTTCATCTATTATTAGCTGGTAATTACTGTTTCACCCTGTCCTTTAGCTTTTTAAAGGAACACTACATATATGTAAAAAAGCTAACTTCAAGGGGTAATGATAATGTCGTTTACACTAGAATTATGATGTTTTTTAGCTTATGTAAAATATAGAAGAAACAAATCTACTTTTCAATACACCTACGATCTTTGCAGTATTTTATTTAGTATTCTACAAAAGGTTTGGGTGCAATATACCAAGCCGATTTTGTTGTAAGATGGCAAGAGAATAATAATATAAAGAAGAATTACAAACGGGCCGTTTGAGCGGATTTACTTTTCCTTATAAATCTAACATACATGCTTTTATGTGCATTTATATATCACGTATCACGCCACGTCCTTCTCGAACCTTCCTGAATTATCGGGAGACTACTAGATTGGGGGTAGTCTGGTATATAAACGACGGTCGACAACGTAGTACGGAACGAAATAGTAGTAATTTAGTAACTACGCAGTGGAGGTAAGTAGTAGTAAAGTTAGTAACGGTAAGTTAGCGGAAGGAAATAA
>NW_013668412.1:156978-165043 GCF_000517525.1 Limulus polyphemus | reverse complement strand
AAAACAAACCAAACCAAACCTGTAAAAGCATAAATCTATGTATCTTGAAAATCTAACTCTAATCATCAACAAAAAATAAAAAGCTTCCTTTCCCCTTTCTTAGTCAATAAAATTATTTGATTTTTTTTCAAAATTAATCCTTTAATTAAGATATTTATATATGTACAAATTTTTTAGCCTTAGAAAACCTATTCCTGTTTCTTCTCCAAAAAAAAAAGTGAAATATAAATAATAATAAGATACCTTTGCATTATTTTAACTTGCTTATTTTGTTTGTTTGTTTAAAGTTAAGCACAAACCTACAGAATGGGCTATCTGTGCTCTGCCCATAACGGGTATCGAAACCCGGTTTCTAGCATTGTAATGTCTTGCTTAGAAAAGAATATCGGATAGGCTCAACGACGAATTTGGTCAGGAAGACAGAAGCTAGTGTCTCTTTTTTACGAAAACCAATTTTTACATGGCCTATCTTAAATTTTTTTTTTGTGTGGTTTTTTGACTGTGCAAAATAAAATCTATATCTTAATTACTTAAATTAACCAAAATGTAATGTACAATTTTTGATTTCCGACTTTTTTAAAGATTATTTTTTTTATTAAAGAAAAATATCTTTTAACATATCACTGTGAAAAGTGATATAATTTCTTATTCAAATAACCACTACATATTTTGTGACCAGAACGTTCAAAAACACATAAACTAAGCAGCACGTTTTACGTAACAGTTTGATCGTATAAATCATCTATGCGTATTAATTAAATGAACCGGTGTTCGAATATTTTAAATGATTTGTTCTAAAAGTTCATTAGATATATTTTAGAACACGCAGGTTTGTGCAAGGAGACACACTGATAAGGATACCTAATATGTAAAGTAAGATCACGAGTGGATAGTGAAAGCAAAAAATAAAAAAGTAAATGACAGTTTAAATACTTTTCTTTGATTAAAAAGACGGGTTATTTCCTGAAAAATAATAGCTTACGAACCAGTTTTTTTTTCTTTTGTAACCGATTTTCTTCCCCCCAAAAAAAGAAAACTTCAGAAGTTCAGCAACACCTAATAATGGCGTAATGTGTCCATGGGTTTGTGGAATTTCACAAAGTATATGACTACTACTTTAAATGAAATTCTTTATTATCGAGGGAAAATTGAATTACTTTCAGGCGGATGTCACACAGTCTGATGCCAAGATTTCTTTCTTCATTAAAGGCTTGTCGGTAATACCGGTTGATAAGCATTTCCCTCCATCTCATTTTCCGAAGTCATTTTACCCTTCTTCTCTTCAATGGAACCAATCAAGTCCACGAGGTTTTTCTTGATCAATACAATCCAAACGAGCTAGAATAACAGACCCACTTTGCACGTGCATGCTTCATTATTGCGCGCGCAAAAGGTGGGAACGCCCCTTACACGGGAGTTCATCAGGACAGAATAGAGATAGTGCTAGTTACCAACATATATCCTCATCAAGAAGACAAAAAACAAGCAAATTACTGTGACGAACATCGGCTTTAACTTCGATCAAAGTTCTGATATATTAGAAATGGACGTATCTTACCATATTTCACTCTACTAATTATAAATTAACTATGAACACGGTCTAGTCTCTTTTTTTTTCTCTCTCTCTCTATGCTATACAAGCCTCCCAATGACACAGTGGTATGTCTGCAGACTTACAACGCTAGAAACCGGTTTTCGATACCCGTGGTAGGCAGAGCACAGATGGCCCCTTGTTTGGCTTTATGCTTAATTACAAACAAAATATACTATACAATATTTAATTTACATGTTGAACAGAGATATAATGGAGTAGTTATTGTTTTCGAGTCTCTTGCATTATATAAAGGAGAGTGCCAGTAAAATTAGTAGTCATTCCTATGGCAATCTCATAACATTGATACACATCTTTCATATTCCCGTCACACCAAACATGCTCGCCCTTTCAGCCGTGGGGGCATTATAACGTGACGGTCGATCCCACTCTTTGTTGGTAAAAGAGTAGCCCAAAAGTTGGCGGTGGCTGGTGATGACTAGCTGCCTTCCCTCTAGTCTTACACTGCTAAATTAGGGACGGCTAGCGCAGATAGCCCTCGTGTAGCTTTGCGCGAAATTTAAAACAAAACAAACAAAAACACATCTTTCAAGAAGCCAAGAAATGGGAGACGTTCTATTAGTTTGTAGCCATTTCAACATAATAATAGCAAAACTCATATTTCATTTTCACCTTAAGGAACCAGAATAAAGTGGAACAAGATCTACAACATCGTTAAAGTATTAAATAAAAATACTAACTCTTGAAATCCTCCACTGGATTTATCATTAATCTTTCACGAGTTTGCATAATGGGTAAAATAGGAGAGGGAGATTATTATTATACTATCGATTATAAAAAACTATTTGTGGGGATGCTATTGTACTTGAGGATAAAGAGGAATATATCAACATTTCTTAGATCCCCCGATTCCTTTAAATTATCTTACTTATTAATTTTCGCCTTGTTCCTTGCTTCGAAAATGATTTTAGGAGTACTAAATAAATACAAAATTCAGTTTATATTTTGTTTAGAACGTCATACAAATAAATATATATATATATATATACACAATTTTCGTTTTTGCCCTCTGGTGGTTAAGCGGTAAGCTTGAGGGCTTATAACACTAAAATATTAACTTCCATCCCTGTGGTAGAAACACATCGGATAGCCCAATACATGGCTTTCTGTTTAACAACAAATAAACATATCTTTTTTATAGCTGAAATAAATTGCAGACATTTTAACAAGTAAAAGTAAAATACAAATTACCCTAAACTTTTACATTTATTTTGTGCAGTACCCTTGTTCTTGTACGTATTCACCTGTTGTATTTCATTTGTTTTTGATATTTACGAGAAAGTACCCCGTGAAATTCCTTCTTTAAAAAGTAGGGGAAGTAGGAATTTATATAAAACATAATAAGAAATTTTGATGGACAAAAATAAAATAGACATGTTCTTTTGAACCGTATAAATAAAGAGAACACATTTAAAGCTCAGGCTACTTGGGTGATTCCATATATAAGTGATAATATTACCACAAAACTAAACCAGGTATCTCCCTTAAATCATTAATAACAAGTTCAGGATACAAGAAAGAAACACGATGTATGAAAAATAATTGTAAAGTTACTAAATATGGACTACATGATAGATGCCATATTAAAAACGTTGTATATGAAGTAACTTGTGGCTGATGCTCTAGTATGTATATAGGAGAAACTTGCCGACCCATACATGACCGAATATCTGAACACGTGCGTGACATTCAAAACCTCAATATTAACAATTCTATTGCAGAACATTATGGAGAAGAACATGGCCTACCATACAAACCTAAATTGAACATATATAAAAGTTGGCCTTTCGTCTCAAGACGTTAATGACATTTTAAAGATTTTTTATATGTTGAACTTTGACAAAGTCTCTATAAACAATTATAAGGATTGAAATATATGTTCAGACATTGTTTTATGTATGTATTGATATAATACGATGGAAAAATACTTAATAATACAAATATGAATAAATGTTTTAGATACGTAACGTATTCTATTCTAAATCAAATTATATTAATAGTTTACTTATTGGTTTACACATTTTATTTATTTAGTATTGTTGGTTTGGTTTGTCTTAACAATATAAATTCGAGAAATTTGATATTATTTCAATATAATATGAACTTTCTAAACACGTGTATCAATGTTCAATTTACGAATGACAGTGTTCCAGTTTAGATTTAACCGGATTAGTGAACTTGTAGGATATCTATAGCTCCTGACGAAGTTGGAATAGTGAAATATTGAGCTAATAAAGGTAAATTCTGGAGATATAGATCGTGATTTTATTTACGTTTATAGAAATGTCTCATAATAAACTCCAGTTTGAGTTAAACAAATTTAAGAATAATAACTTATAGTCTTAGCCTATCAATAATCATAGTGACGGTAATAAAAAAAACAGAAAAAAAAAGTCAAAGAAAAAACAATTGTGTCCAAATAATGGAGGCTTATTCTTCTTAATATTACATATAGTAGCAGTATTTAGTAAGTAGGTTGAATAAATGGGTGTTGGGCTAAGGATTCTTCTACAGTAGATGTCTGTGACTTGTTGCCGATAAATCAACAGAAGCATTTCACTCGTTTTCACTAGAGATAATAGTTATATCATAAACTGTATATAGTTCTATTCTTGTGGTCAAAAGTCCATTTAGGCCTATTCAGTTGCTTTAGAATTTCAGCTGACAAGCTGAAGTACCTTTTTCTATATCTATCGCACTAGTATTCCGTGCATAATTCACTTACAATTATAGCGTGAGTTACCTTAGTCGTATACTGCTCTTCCAGTAATCGTCTGGTCCTCGTACTTTAGATGTCGTCTGCTCCTTTTGTCAAAGTGCAGTCAGGCTGGTTCAATTACTTAAGAATTTCTTTGACGGAATAAACTATACTTTTTCTCTTTAACTGTTAGTTTTCCTCTAAAATATTAATCATTAGGCCTATATTAACCGTTTGACCTTTCACTCTTATGGCAGTTAACTTTACGTTTAACTCACCTTGACCGAACTTCTACTTACCGTGACATTACTTTCTCGTCTGCTCTGTCTGTCTGCTGTTCCCGCTCGTCTCACACTATTTATATAATTATCACTTAATGGTCTGCTCGCCTTTTAAAAATCTCTATTTCCTCGACATCAATAAATTTCCCGCGACGTTCGATAGCTTCAACATCAATGAATTATAAACACAACTTCCAATAATCGTTTGCTTTTAACTCTCTTATTATAAAAAAAACAAACAAGTAAACAATCATGAAATATTAACTCACAAAATAATTAATTAATACTACCTACGCTAAACAGTCTTTTATAGCATGAAAAATGGAAAAAAGGTCAATTGGAAAAAAGACAGAATATTACACAAACAGGTAAAAAAGTCAAAAAGAGAAATAAGTCCAATATTTTAGGAATGGTATAAAGTGACAAATTACGAAACAAGCATTTTACTTTTTATTATCCCATACAATTATCAGGAATCATGTTGAAATATATATAGATGTGCAAAGCAAATAGATTTTAAGAAAGGATAATCAGAACAGTAGGGTTTAATAGTTAGTGTTGAACAATAATGGGAAGCCATTGATTAGAAAACTGTATCAATAACAACTTAATTTTTAACTCATTTGGTTTACATGGTTTCAATAATTAGCTTAGGCTTAACTGTTATTGATACTGTTTTCCAAAATACTTTTTGGACTTTTTTACCTGTTTATGTAATTGTCTTTGTCTTTTTTTATGATTGATTTTTTCCAATGTCTTTTTTTCTTTGTAATTTTTACCCTTGTCTTTATTACCTAGATTCCAATAATCAACTCATTGACTGTGTACGAATTACTTAGGCTTAAGTACTTTGTCAAACACTATGTTTCTTATTTTCACTTAACTAGCAGTGTTTCAGTTAATTTATACGTTCATGTGTTGCGGTACTCAATTATTAATACAAGCCATCACTGAAAAAAACAACAGACTAAGTACTTGGCTACAATTATTATTTTTTGTTTATATAGGCCAAAATCTATTGTTATTTTCAATGCGCTGTGAAAATATTAAATAGTATGCACACCCTATTTTTACCGCCTCAGTGGCTCTCAAAATCTGATAAACTGATTATTAAACTGCCATCACAATTATAATGATAATGCTATCATGGTAGCTAAAAGCCAAAGCAAGAGACCCACCCAATGAACCAATATACTAAGTATGCAATAACGTATTATTAACGTTTGGTTTTACACTTAATAAAAAAATACATTAATCCTATTTAATTTTTACAAAAAATACGTGCTTAGTTTATTGGAGGTTAGTACTCTATGAAGATCAAAATTTAGTTAATTAATTCACCACTTTTTTGTGGGTAATGAACTCGAATCTTAGACGAAGCGTTTCGTCATTTAAGCCTACATTTCTTTGTCACAATGATGAATTCACACTTAACTAACGTAAGGTTGTGTCCAAGAATCCATTTTACTAAACACAAAAACCGGTGAATATATTCATACAGAATTAGGCAGCAGTATCACAACACTTTAATTATTGAAAAACATATTTACATGTACAGCCTTCAAATCTGTGTTAGCCGAAATTCGATTTCCCAAAAGAACCGTGAAAATAGCGCAATGAAACTATTTCAACGGTGGTTACTTTCATGCCACCAGGAAAATATTCACTTCTTTACATAAAATAATAACGTTAGTTTACTGAAGATAATGTTTTTTACGTAGAATAATATCCTGTTATTTGAGCGTTGTATTAAACTAAGTTACGTTAATAATATCAAAACGTAATGATGGAGAAACATTTGGAAATAATTCATTTACTTTTAAAATACGACCAAACTAAAGAACAAAATATATGTGCGTTAAAGTGATGTTTTAAACGAATGAAATTCTGCCAGTAAAATTATGAATTATACTTACTGCCAGTTTGCTTTTTCGCTTATAGATACTTGGTAAGCCTTCCTTTTACGTATTTTGTTTCTAATGTTAACTGTTTAATGATGCAAGAGTTGAATTAAACTACATCAATATAAATTTTTATTATCATTGTATCTACTTAATTTACTGATACCAGAGGATGTTCAGTATACTGATGCTGGATTTTCATCAGATAATGTTTTCTTAGATATCTCTATTTTCCCTATAACAAATTTTGGACAATGATAATTATGTTGTAAGTTATATTTTAGACGTTTGTTTGCCAGAGGGAGTTTGTCATGAGTGTGAGGCAGACAGGCAGTTAGAAGAATTATAATATTTTTTATCATCTCCAGAGGGTATCTTCTCGCATTTGCAAGACACACACACACACACCACTCTGGGGTATCAGGAATGTTTGGAAAGTCAGGAAAAGGGGGATTTCCAAAGTGGGTTAAAGGAAGATGTCATTGCAGACGCATCAGACAATGCTTGAATTTCCTAATTTTGAGCAGTAGTCTATAAAATGTAAAGAGATATCACAGTAAAGAGTTTGGTAAGGTGGTGTGGTTTGAAATTGTAAATTACAGCATACTATTTGTTAAAATAAACAAGTCATGTGACATCAGAATTTACATATGTATTTAAATGCTTGGTTTTTATGTAATTTTACGAATTTTCTTGAAAGTGCACTGTGTTTTCAGAAATATAGTTTTAAAAAATATATAGGAAATTTTGTACTACTTATGAAGACATAACTCAGAAAACTGACTTAGAATTAACATAAAATATAAAGTTCTATGAATTTAATCACATAATAAAAATGCAAACAAAATATCCTTAATGTTTTCAGAACGAACAAAATTAAAAACATTATAGAAGCATCTTTAATGGTATAAATTACGTTATATAAATGTATTTTAATAACTTATTTAGTATACTTGAAGAATGAATATTTAAAATATGACAAACCTACCGGTAAGCTCACAATTCTGAAATAGGTTAATATTTGTTTCTTTTTCCGAAACTCGTTTTAAATAAAGCTGCACATAATTTTAAATGTTTTTCTTATAACTAAGCCCCCAGTGGCACAGCGGTATGTCTGCAGACTTACAACGCTAGAAACCGGGTTTCGATACCCGTGGTGGGCAGAGCCCAGATAGCCCTTTGTGCATAATTAAAAAGAAACTTATAAATAAATATTTATTGCACAAGAAAAATGTTTTATACCAGATCAGTATACGTATATATTTTATCAGCATATTTGTCAGTGTGTCCCCCTAGTGGCACAGCGGTATGTCTGCGGACGTATAACGCTAGAATTCGGGTTTCGATACCCGTGGTGAGCAGATCACAGATAGCCCATTATGTAGCTTTGTGCTTAATTACAAACAATACTTGCAAGTGGCAGATGATTTCCGTAAAGAAAATATATTTATTTCTTTAGTGAAATGGATCTTTATTTTTTTAACAACTTATTTGTATTATTTATTTATTTTTATTATTTCATTTATATCTTTCATAATTACCACGACACAATAATAATTTCACTGTTCGTTAT
>NW_013668412.1:153912-156290 GCF_000517525.1 Limulus polyphemus | reverse complement strand
TTTTATTTTTTTTCAAATTGCCCAGATTGTGTAAATGAATGTCATTACAAATTAATAAATGTTTCGCATACTTTAAAAAAATATAAATAAAATGTAATAAAACTAGAAAAATTTTATTAGGTATTAGAAAACATTTGATATCCCAGAGTTTGAAATTTTTAAACCAAATATTCTAGGTTCAAATAAGAGAACATTTTCAAACATTAATATTATATGATCAAAAACATTTCCAACCATTGTCTTTTGTACTATATTGTATTCAAACAACAGTAAAAAAAAAAAATGGTTACTCATGGATAACAGGTGTAAAATTTTAATACATTGATTTTTTATTTAATTACAGTTTCCGTAGTCCGCTTTTATTTCAAATGAATACAGATAAGAGCTTTGAGAATGAAATGGATTCATTATCATTCAGCATTTTTCATATAATGAAGTTTCCAAAGTAAGTACTTTATCAGTACAGAAACAAATTGTTCCTCTTAGAAATACCATAAACATTTTCTCTTTCTCATACACTATAATATGTGTATTATAATACACGTTATACTTTGTACTCTGAAAGTTAATACTGTATATCATATAAAGCAGTTTGCAATAGACTTTTCTCTATAATACATGATGCCATTTTTTTTTCACAGATTTGTTGAGAGTTCTTGCTAGCTGTCCCCACGAAGTTACAAAATGTAAGTACATTTAGATTTTACTTCTATTACCGAAGTATGGTGGAATTTGTAAAAGAAATACCAGTTGGTGGAAGTTTCGAATTCCAGGTGGCAGGTAAACATTTTTTTGATTTTGCAAAATAATTCATTTGAGCTTAACCATGCGCATATTCTCGCTATAGGTAAACACGAATGTTTATAACACTGTGGTATTCTCAAGTCACCTGATTTCCCTCAGGAACCGCATAATAACACGAGAGTCACCATAAAGCGTTTTGCGTCGCATCGATCTGAATATTTCGACCTCGGCTGAGTTTAAAGAAAAAAAAATCTGGATAAAATTAATCACAGTAAAAAAAAAAAAATATGTTGGTCAAACAAAAAGCAATAAAGACGCCTTTCTGGAGAGTTATCATTTTCATGGACAGTTTAGGCATTGTTGTTGTTTTTTTATCTATTATTTTGTATTTTCACAAACATTGTATTTTGATGGTACAATGAGAAAATTTCTACTATATATCAGACATAGTTTAAACAGTAAACTGTCACAGATATCACTCGCTTCTGACGCTAGACAGTTGGGGTGGCTTAATTAATGAGTTTTCTTTGGTCGAAAGAGGTGCTATAGAGAAATGAGGAAAAACAGGCAAGTTTACTAAGGTAACGTTTTCCAAACAAATTTGCTTATACGACAATAGTTCAAACTGATTGCTAGTATTTCTGTGTTCCCTAAGTAAAGTATACTACATTATTTATTTACTGTGACATTAATTAACAGTCTTGATCACACTGCTTTTAATATATCGAATATCATTACTTTTTATATTGATAACCCCGTGGCTGATTGGGCATATAACGCTAAAAATCGGTTTTTAATACCTGCAGTGGACTGAGCACAAACTGCCCATTCTGTAGCTTTGTAATTTACAACAACAACAACAAAAATCATTATTTATTACTATACATTTATTATGAAATTTGTTTTGCATTCTTAGCTTAATATATATATTTAGAACTAGCCTAAATCTCCTAAGCTGGCCGAACCTCATGAAATATTATTGGGATCGCAGTAAAAAAATATCGTTAACAGCGAGGGTCCCTAATGATGAAACAATGCATTCTACTATTTATAAGTAGAGATGTAAGAAAAATATATTAAATTAGTTGTGCTGAATGCAAAGTTCATTTTTAGTTTCACTTTAAACACATAGCTTGCTCTGATCGGAAGTTAATTTTAATACAAATACATATGTCAAATCAATATCTTTTATCATTATTTCATGAATTTTAATCTCAATCAGTTAACATTATCAGACCCATTTGTTTCAAATCGATGCACATGTTGTATGCTTTGTTTTATTGAATTCCAAAATAAAAAATAAAAAAATTGCTGGATGAAATAGTTTGAGACTTCACAAAAACTTTCTATGGATTATGTAGCTTCTAAAATATCATATTTTTATGTGCGATATTTGTAAAAATTCACTGCTTTGAAATGTCGAAAAAATATTTCTTTGTAATATCTATTTTTAAGAAATAAAATTATTGTGTATTTCATTTTTTCTATAATTTCCTGTGAAGTCGCTATATTATGAAACTATATGTATGTTATCTATGTTTGGTTCGAAAAATACCGCACGAAGTTTTACTGTCATACAATAAAATAACAATTTTACCATACGAAAATGATAAAAAATGCCAACATTTTAAAAT
>NW_013668412.1:145512-152912 GCF_000517525.1 Limulus polyphemus | reverse complement strand
GGCTGTATGAGTATTTAACTATAAGCAAGTAACACCACTTTCAAAAGGATACTTGCACCCCATTGGCTCTCAAATCTGTTGTCTCAGTACAGCTCTTCTGCCTTTTACCTCAGCTGTTCAAAGTTGACAATATTCAAAACGATCTTATTCCCAAATCGTGCGTACGTTAGTGTTTTTATCCAAGGAAACTAATCCATGCAGATATAAATCCAAACTTTAAAATATAAACAGGAAGACACAGACCTTTGACGCCCGTTATTTTAAAAGATCTAAGAGTTACACAATCTTCTGTTCCACTTTTTTTTTTTTTTTGAAAAAAAAAGATCCCCGCACACTCATTAGTGCTGACTACGCTTCTAAATTATACATTAACGTTTTGTCACGATTCTGAAGTTCCACGCATAGTGAAATGATGTTATTAGACTAAATGAAATATTCTGAAATTCAATGGTTAGATTTAAATAGAGTCATATAGGGGCAATATTTTACTGGGACATTACTGACATTGCTGATGGCATAAAATCAAACTTTCAGTTCTTCTTCTTCATTAGTAAATAAAGAATAAGAAATAATGTAAAAATAATATTGTTGTTTTGTTTTTAACCCTAATGCAAAATACCTTGAAATCCACTTCGATTTATGTTATTTCAATTTTTATACTATACAAAGAGGGCGCTAAAAGATGTTCACTTATGTGAGAAAAAATTCGAGATCAGGTAAAACTAGCGTTAGTAAGACTGAGAGTGTGTGTTTGGTTAAAACTTAAGTTTTTATGCAAAGTAGGTTATAAGTGTATCACTAATTTCGGTGTATTTTTTGTACTAACTTGGCTCTATTTGAGTCTGCTTTGTAAAGAAATAACCGAATGCTCATACTTTTCATAATCATAAGTCTTCAGTCTTGTATTTTATGGACGGTATAGTAAAGGTAGTATATGAATTTAAACTGTTGAAGTTAAACCTCTAGCTACACCTAGTACAAACTTACAAAATACAATACGACTCGAGTTATGTTACATTTAAAACCTGTACACTATTGCAGCCCGAAGTTCAGGCTCTGATCCTGGATATGTTTTTTAATCTTATCAATTTTGACAATCTTAAGGCCTTAAGTTAAGTTAGGTTTAACTATAAAGTCTAAATTTAGGTGTCTTGAGTCAATTGTTTAGTCCTATTAGTAAAAATTTTAGTAATTATTTGCTACTGACTAAGTAACTGAGTGTTAGTATTACAGTATTACTTGCCATATCAAAACAGTTTAATATATACAGTAATATAACATACAGTTCTAATTTATTTGGTGGTGGTTGATCCAAAATTGTCTCAATACACAAGTTAAATACTGATGTAAATTCGAGTTAACCATTATTATAATAGTAAGTAGATAGCAATATAATAATAAGTTTCATGATAGAATGACATAATAGACACTTAAGTAATAGTATGTTGTAAGAACAAATTGAAGGTACATTATAATTATATATATGTTAATTTGCAATATTATTTGTCAACTGATAAGTAGTAATAGAATTGTGCTATTTTATCTCATTTTAGCAATAAAAAGTTCCTACAGTGAGATAATATAGCACAAAAGATTGGTTTTGTGATTATGTAAATTTAAATATGAGAAAATATGAAAAGTGTTTTTTTATGGTGGCAATTAATGAATATGTTTAGCTACTGAAAGTAATATTAGCTAAACTACATTAGTAGATTAATATTTGAAGTATCATAATAAGATGATGCTAAACTTTTTTTTTTACCCATAAATGGCACCAGTATCGTATTTTCATCCAGTTGAACAAACTTGAGGAGTTCAGGTTTTGCACTGGGTAGGAAAAAAAATTAATATGATTGAATCCAGAGCTTGAATTTTGTACTACAACATTAAAAGAAAAAATCTTTTTCACTGTGTCTTAAGCAAATGGAATGTGTTTCAACATGTGTGATGTTAAAGATAAGAGATACTTGGTGCAACTTTTGAACTAACCGTGTTAGCAATAATACTTTAACATGAATACGAATAAAAACCCTATAACCTGAGTGCTTTTGAAAGGTGGGCCTTTCTTCTTCAGGGGCAAACTGAGTGTGTTATTAAAGATTTGAACAGTTACCTGTATCACAGCTTAACCAATTTCTTTAAGTAAACTGTCCCAAAATTTTGCAGACTCAATGATAAGAGCCGGATGATTAACTTGATTAATCAACATAATTAATTACCTATGGGTGTCATTTGCATTGTTGTTTAGTGTCCCATAAAATAATCAATTGAAATTACATTTAAATCTGTTAATGTCATGAAAATAACAAACTAATCAAAGTTAAGTGTTTCTGATTATTACTATGTTTGATTATTCCATTCGATAAAGTCTATTGAGAATAATTTATTAATGAGCATGAGCAAATTCCACCAGCCACACAGCTTTAAATATAATTTGGAAAATTGTTTACAGTTTTCTTTGAAAATTACAGTAAATATATGTTACAAATTGACAAAGTATTACCTTACACAAGCTTGCGGCTGTCTGATTTGGAACTTGTATATTTTAATCTATAGTACATGAAACACTAAAGCCTAGTATATTTATTCCTTTTAGACATGGTTAGTCTCAACAATGCATACCATGTTACTTAAATATGCAGAATTCTTCAGAAGTCGTACACTTGCTTGATAGTTGACGGTTTAGGCTAAATGATCCTTTTCACTGGATATTTCTCTCCAAAGGCATGCATTTATCCTTAATTAAAATAGAAAAGCATGTGACTCATGAAAAAAATTTTAGAACCAGTACTATTGTGTTTTATTTAGGCCTTACATGTACAATTTTCTACATGGTCTTTACTAGACCAATTGAGATTCTTTCTCTGAGTAAGCAACTCAGAAGTCATTGTGTCAAACTATTCCATACTCAATCTAGAAAAGATGTATGATTCTACTCACCAACAGTAATAAGGTAATGGAATGGATTTTTGATCCAAATAGTTACTTCACAGTTGTTGGTTGCCTTTAAGACCAGACTAGAAGTACCAACCAAAAATACATTGACTGATCAACCAATCATCAATGTACATTGTGTGTAGTAGCAATAATACTATTATATCATACAGAGAATGTTTCTACATCACTTGGTGAACAAAACTTTTCAAAGGGAGATGTCAAGACATTAGTTGTTTTAAGATAACCTATGGACAACAAGGACCATTTGGTCCTTCGAGGCTGTCCTTGCACAACCACTCTTGAGAAAATTAGAAATTTAAACCAACCTTCTGTTGTTTTTTTTTTCAGAAATTTGATTACCAGCATAGACTCTTGTAAAGTGACAGCCTCCACTACTGTCAATGGCAAGTCATTCCATAAGCCTATCACCTCGTTAGAAAAAATAAAACTGGAAGTATGGAACCAAGCTTGTATTTTCCATCTTGTCAACTTGTATCCTCTCATCCTGTTACCTTCAAAATATAGCACAAAGAAACTAGAAGTCTTTATCCTATTGATCACCTAGATAATCTTGTAAACTTCTTTGAGGTCAACTTTTACCCTTTTTTTTCTTAAGAAAAAACAAGTTAAGAGATGTTAACCTATCCCTGTAAGAAAATTTTTCAATCCCTGGTATCATCCCACAGTAGTAGCCCTCTGAATCCTCTTCGATAAGTCAGTATCATTTCTTAGACCAAAGATATACACAGTATATTAAAAATAAATCCTTAAATAGTGATTTGTGTATAGATATATGCGACTTGTAATCAATATGACTATAATTACATCCTGACATTCTATTACAGCTTTACTACTAGTGACAGAGCACTACATCAATAGCTTGTGTAACTGATCCATCACTGTTCCAATATTCTTTTCTTCAGTTCATACCTCTATGAAACGTGACACAAATTATTATAACCCAAGTGCATTACCTTGCATTTGATATAATTAAGGAAATTACCAAAAAACTTGATCCAAGTCATTCTGTAGTCCTTCAGCAAACTTAACTATTTTGACTAATAATTCTTAAATTAATATTACTAACGTAAATAAGAAAAAAGGTCCAACCACTGACCCCTTAAGAACACAACTAGTTGTAAGAGTCCGGTTTAGTAATAACTTCTAGCTTTCTCTCATCTACAATCCAATTAACTAGTCTTTTTCCCACCTTTACTTTTATGATACTCTTTGCTAATCTTTTGTGTGGTAACTTGTCAGAAGCTTTTTTGAAAACTTTAGTGTGCCCAGTCCACACCCTCACTATCATCCAAATAAATAACTTTGAGATGAGTAAGGCAAGATTTCCCTTTAGTGAATCCATTTTGGCTTTCTTTCGTGATATCGTAACTAAACTTTATTAACATCACAATAATAATTATCTTCTCCAGAAACATTTTTATGGAGAACTACAAGCATTTCTAATTTTTGTTTCTTTAAGAGTAGGTACATGTCCTAATCAAAAGTTAAATGTAAGATCTTGTTGTTTTACTTGTTACTGATAAAATAAGTGGTAGATACTGTTAGTAGCATTGAAAATCATGGCAAGTATCTCCTACAACTTCCATCAGTTTTTCATCTACCTTGGCAGTGAAAGTAACAACTAAAGCTTATAGCCAATTTTTTTATGCTTGTTTTCATGGGAAAGAAAATCCATTATTTCTCTTTCTTCATAATCCATCTTAATGTAAATATTGTAAGCTTTTTAATTTGTACTTTATTGTATGAAATTTTTAAATATTTTTATGAAGATCTCTAAAAATAAGATTTAAAAGTTATATTTATTATTGATCATCTGATATCTAGCCCATTGACAATGTTGTTTCATTCGGCAAAAAATTTATCATATGTACTTCATTTTGGACAAAATCTTCATTAAAATATTTGGAAAACTAATTTAATTAGATAAGTGTACAAGTTCAAAGTTTTACTAGTAAATTTTGCGTTAAGTTATGCTGGCAAGAAAAAATAATTGATGAGTTTCCTTTTCCCACAAACACATAGTTATGGTCTCATGGTGAATTTTCATGTTATTCCCAATGTCAGTGTAGATTGGTGTGAATATGAAAAACTCATCATGAATATTACAGTAATGAGTTCTGTGATAAGTTAAATGCTTTGGGTCTTGGCAGAAATAATTCTCCAATTTGGGTTACTATTATTGCTGTCAATATCGTAAGAATTAAAGCAATAATAGTTACATTTTTGCAATTTAACTTCTATGTCTGACCTAAATAGTAAGCTGTTGTGCATGATATATGCAGATTAAAATCTGTGTCTAACCTAAATTATAAGCCTTGTTTGTACATGACATAAGAGTCCTGGTATAAAAAGAACTGATTTTAAGATTGATGATATTTATTATACTGATTTTTGACATTAACACTTGAGAAATAAAATTCGTCTAAACTCGGAATCATTTGTTCTATTTACAGAAGCATTATTAGTTGTGACGAAAAAAGATGATTGAAATTACCTGTAACGATCGACTTGGAAAGAAAGTACGTGTAAACTATGTGTTACTTATGTTTCTTGATGTCTCAGGTGGTACGTAAGTCAGGAGTGCGCTCGACAGGCTGAAAGAGATTTGTTTCCAGAAAGCACGCAGAATGTTCGTTTCTTTGTAGTTAAGAACAAAACTACACAATGAGTTCTGTGTTGTGCCTACCACGAGTATCAAAACACAATTTTTAGCATTATAAGTCTTCATACTTACCGCCGAGTCACTGGGGTGTCATGCAGAAGGAAAAAGTTAATCTTATATAATTACCGCAAAAGTTTTCAAAAAAAAAAAGCAAGATAACTAAAATACAGTGACGCTTAAAGCAGTGATACAAAATGATAAAATCCGATAACCCGTGCTCTTTCGAAAGGTGGACCTTTCTTCTTCATTTTGTCCCTGAAGAAGAAAGGTATTATTGACCTACTTATTGAACCTACGTGTTTTTTTTCTGACATCATGATTAAAGCAGTGGTAATTCAAAAGTGGTGTTGTGAATGTACTTTTAAATTTTTGAACTCAAAAGTGGTTAAACGATGATTAAAAGAAAAATGTGTTTGATGGAAGGCGTTGTCTTTTTGAAAACACAAAAAAAGATACAGATTTGGTAAACCAAAACTATGTACATTTGAAGTTTTTACAACTCGACAGTAAAATAAAATTAAAAACTCCCGTTAGAGTGAATCAAGAGAACACTGTTACTAACATTATTGAAAAACGTTTCTGAAAGTCCTGTTAAGCTGCCTCAAAAATTGAAGTAACGAAATATTCTTATTAATAAAGGCAATTCTAGAAATAAAAAGCAGGCAGTAAGCGAAAATATATCTGTATTTGATTGGGGCGATCTAGTTAAATGACCAAAAATATATCGAACTGTGGAACAGTTATTGGTCAAAATGGACCGAGTACAGATGTTGGATTTTTTGGTCTATAAATAGACAATAAACTAGCTGTGCTCTGCCCTCCGCATATATCGAAAGACGATTGTTAGCGGTATAAACCTTCGGACTGGGGGTGGGGCTTTAAGCAAGGAAAACATCAGTGTTTATCCAAGACGAGGATTCGACAATAAAATACTTGACAGTCATCGTTTCTCGCAAAAGAAGTATTTGCAACGAAGTGACATTTTTGAACTACTGAAAGAATAGTTTCACTTAAAAGTATCTAAAGATTACATATTTATAGTTTAATTCTGCAAAGTAAAGGTTAAAATGAAAACAGCTTTATTTCGCTGTGGATATCTAAGAGTACTTTCAAAAACACGTAGAATGGCAATCAAAGAAATGCTGCCATCTAGTGAGATAAATATTACACAATATTTTAAACAAACCATAGGTGTTTCCAGAAATGAGCAACTACATCGCTATAATAATCTATACATAGTATAATATTTTATTGAGTTTTTTTACGAACAGTTTTCTTAATTTTTTTACTTACAGAACATACTCTGAGAGCTTGGTGATATGTTACTGCAAGAAAAGGTATTCGTGAACAACTTTCCTCACGATGACAGTCCTGACTTTTTTATTTTTCATGTTAGCTTTATCATTTTTTTTACTCCATTTCAATTATGACAGGAAAATAAATGCTTTTCATGGATCAATATGAGGTAGTCTTAATTAAACCATTTTGCACTCTATCATTTCAAGTTTCGTTTCGCAGACAAGGCCACTGTATTAGGCCTTATTGGCTGAATAACTGCTTAAATGGGCAAAGAAAACCACCGAAATTAAATGTAAGAAACATAGATGAATACATATAACGGGTTAAAAAAATCATTACATATTTTAATTTAAACCTTCTAAGTAATACATTTTAAAATGTTGGCATTTTTTATCATTTTCGTATGGTAAAATTGTTATTTTTATTGTATGACAGTAAAACTTCGTGCGGTATTTTTCGAACCAAAACATAGATAACATAC
>NW_013668412.1:139789-144555 GCF_000517525.1 Limulus polyphemus | reverse complement strand
CTTTTGAAAGTGGTGCTACTTGCTTATAGTTAAATACTCATACAGCTATTTATGTGTACGTAGCAGGGTTCTCCATAAACGTTTTAAGCCCATTCAGGTTAGTTGCCGAAATTTTTCGCTAATAAAACGGTATGTACACAAAACATGAAGGTTAGCTTTTGTTATTATATGTTTACTATCAAAAAGAAACTTGCGAATGTTGTAAAACAAGACTTAGTGTTTTTGTGGTAGTCGTTAAAAAGTAAAGTTATAACATTTTCAATTGCTAAGTTAAACACAATAGTCAACTTTTATTATAAGTTTCATCTGTTTGGTACAAGTTAGTAGATGTTATAATTGTAGGTAGTCAACTTTTATTATAAGTTTCAACTGTACAAGTTAGTATGTGTTGTAATTGAAGGCCACCTTGTGATGAAAGAGCTTTTAACCATTTTTGTGATGGTGCAACTAACGTCTGAAGGAAACTTGGTTAAAAGTTAAAGGTGTGTGTGTGTGTGTGGTGGGGTTCGTTAAACAGACAGTTTGTCGAATGTCACCCTACAAAGTATAAATTTGTATCTCTCTAGACTCATAAGTGAGTCTATTAACAAAAAAAGGTAATGAAACAAAAGTCTTTTGTTACAACAACTACAAAATATAAACAGAAAGTTAAAATCTTAAATGAGAACCCCACAGTTAAACTAAAAGTCAAACTGAAAACTAGGATAATCTCCACAACAGTTTTACAGACTGTAATAGCTGTAAAATCTAAATTTGCACAAAACATCTTAGAGCTTCTCAAAGGGGAAGAGTCTGGTTTTAAATACCAAAATACAATAACATCAACAAAGCCAGGCTGATCATGACACTCACCACACATTCTTAAACATGGGCAGGGAAGTTCCAGTTCATTATGCAACTCACCAACAGAAAAGACAGCTGTCTATTTTGGGAATCATAAGTGAAGTCCATTGCCAATCCTTCCTGTAAGAAAATACACCTAGTGTCAGATAGAAGAATATAGTCATAGACAGCTAAGTAAGGAGAACCTGTGTGTCTTACTTTAGCAGTGATCTGTATTCAAACTGAACTAAAAAAACAAACAGAAATTTCAAAACAATTTACATATCGATTAAAAGGTAAGACATACAGTACTTTCCTCTACCCCAGGTGAAGTTGTAGCCGACATATATTTATAAAATTGTAAAGTAAATTTATCAAAATAAAATTGTTATTGTTTTGGCAGTAAGAATGTAAAATTTGATTGAATTTTTTTTTCACTTAGACAGTTGATGTCTTAGTCTGATAATATATTTTGGAATGCAAGTTTTGGATATTTGGATACAGATATTAAATTTAAAAGAAGAAAATTAAGATTACTAAACTTTAATTTTATTCAATTCTTATGAAATATATAACTTTGTTAACTAACATTGCATAAAAAATTATTTAGTCCTTGAGCTTCTTTGTTTATGATTAACCAAAGAAGTGTATTTCCTTCGATGACAGTGATCATCTATTATAACAATACTCGGTTGGTGCTACTATAGCGTGAGGTCTACCGCCATATGTCGCCTACCCCCTTTAATATAAATTTAATTAGAAAACCAATTATCTATTTAAGTCATTCCTAGGATATGTATAAATTAAGTGTTTATCGCTAAAATAAATGTATGGAAATGTGTGATATCCATGAGGGATGGATAATGCAGCGGTAGACCTCACGCTGTAGTACTAACGGGAGGTAGACCTCATGCTATAGTAGCACCACTCAGTTTTTTCTTGTTCTGAAAATATGCATGCACCTTACTATCTAAATAATCATGTGCATGCAGATGCATCAAAGTTTTTAAAAAAGTCTAACATTAGGTCATAGAATAACAACATAAGTTTATTTATTGGTAGTATTAAGTACGGTTAAGTTTAGCCTTAATAAACTAAAGCAAAAAATTTATACAATTTGTTAATTTATCTCTCTATCGAATATAGGCCGTATTGATAAAGGCTTAACTAATGTTAGGCCTAAGACAAGTGGACTTTCAGATGTCAGTTTCTGTGATTAAATTCTTTTGTACTGTTGCAGTAAAGAATCTAATTTGACCTCAAATGTTTTGTGGGTCTTCGCTAGTGTCTAATTAAAACATAATATAAGGCATCAGCTTAGTATGATAGGGTTGAGTGAACAGAACAGTTTTAATTTTATATTTGAAAGTTTGCCTTGTAGTATTTCTAAGAACTTACATCTCAGTGGAGTACGGTGTAGTAAAATTCACCTTCATTATTACAAAACAGTTCTTCTTTTTTAAATGCTGTAGATTTATGTGTTTATAAAAGTCTTCCTTAATGAAAAAATAGTCCAGATGACACTATTGGAGACTTGAAAAAATTGATAGCAGCTCAAACTGGAACTAAATGGGATAAAATAGTTCTGAAAAAGTGGTAAGTTACCTGTATTATCATGGAAAGCATTTTCAATATTCATTACGTATATGACAGGTACACTGAATAGAATTTATATTTTTTAAGTAATACCCTCAATGCTTATTTTGTTCCAGAAGGTTGCGTAATACGACTTTCTAAAGGTGACTGACTGAATTAGAGTTGGGCAATGAACTTCCTAGATTTTGACCAACCTCATAACCATGAAACTATACATGCTATCCCTCTAAATGTACTAATTGGAATTTCAAAAAATTGGGCAACTTTTAGTAAACCTTAGAGGTCGGTTGTATACGAGAAAAATTAGATTTTTTACTGAAGATTTTTATTTCATCTTACAATTTTCATATTAATCTGCGTAACTTCTAGAAGCTAAATGAATATCAAAAGTTTATTTTCAGTAAAACCCAAAACTAACTGCAGCAAAATCAGCAATGAAGAGTAAATTTAAAAGTTTAAAAAATATGAAACAATTCTAAATTACTTCTTTCTAGAATGACTTTGTGTTGTCAGTTACACTTTTCTGTTCTAAAATCTTAAGTCGCTAGCCTGTCACATCAGCTTTCATTTAATTGTATTGTGTGACACTCAGGGTATGTGAAAACTTTGTTACAGCAGAGCGACTTCATGTAAACGACGGAATTACAGCCGTGCCACATAATGTGCAGGTGCTAGGATATCAAGGTTCAAGAGAAATGTTTTCTTGTAACGTATGAAGCTCCTAATTTTAGCTACTTTTATAACAATAAATACAAATTTTCATAAATTTCGTGCTTACGTCTGGACTCGGGTCTTTGGTTGTTGATGAGCAGGGCACTCAACCTACTTTTTTGTAACAGTCCACAAAATTATTAATTTTTATTTCAAATATGCATTTTATAACACAAAAACTTTATCACGCACTAGTATAGAATGTCCTAAACCTACTATAATTTAACTGCCTTTTTAACTAAACTATAAATAGGTTTAAAACATTCTGTTTGCTGCACTAGCTGAACACAATTGAAAATGGCAAAACTGGAGCTAACTATCTAACTGTTAACACTAAGATGAAATAATTCTGATAAGGAATCTTGTAAGAAAAAATCTACTCCTTCTATTGGTTATAAATATTCCAATAGAAATGTCGGAGAATTATTGACATTTTTTGAAAGACAGAATTAGATTGGAGGTTCTAAGTTTATATTCTGATATTTTTTTAATGTCTATAGTACGTGTCTGTAATTTATTTGGACTCTCGTAGAAAGAAAATCTAAAATGGGAAATTCAGGACAAAAGTACATCACTTAACAAAGACAAGTCAAGATTGAGAATTTATTTAAATATTTCCTTTTGAAATTAAATTTAAAATATTATATAAAAACTTGAATTATAAATTGCATTTTGATGCCAAGATCATTAACATAATTGATAATGAAGTAGTTTAATTCAATTTTGAACGTAATGCTATAAAGAGGTGTGACATGTACTTTGATCCACCAGTATCCAGAGAGTTGACTCATTTAATCGATATGGTTGATTACCTGTCAGCACTGCTGACATTGATTAGTGTTATGTAAAATATTCAAAATTATGGTTAAATCAAGATTGTCATGAAAACGGTCAAGCAATCAGTTAGTGTTTCTGATTATGAGTTTTCATTATTTCAACTATCCAAGTAATCAATATATTGCCATTATGATATATCATTATTATTATTATTGATTAATTCAAAGAAAATAATTGGCTAATCAAAATTGGTGTTTCAAATTATTCCAAACATTCGAGTCTCATGTGAGAATAAATGATTAATGAACCCAATTGACTAATCGATTGGCAAATTTGAATAGTCGCCCAGCTTTAGTTACAGTGCACTTCTGTTTCATTTAACCACCTAATAAGAGTAATGTTTCTTTTAGTGTACATATTTTGTCATATCTCCTTTAAAGTAGTATGAACATCGTTTGTTCCAGCATTGTTACACTTAATGAACCAAGAGTTTTAGATGAATGTGCAAGATAGGATTTGTAAAAAGAAAACCTGAACTGCCAGGAGGATTTTCATTCTTTTTATCGTTGCTCTTGAGTCTGTTGGTGTTGACATTGTTTTCTACTTGACTTGTTCTTTGTGAAAAATAAAAGTAAAGCATGCTGTAATTGACTATACGAACACAATATAATGTCTAGTGGCATAAAATGTTTGTTTATTGGAATTTGTTTGATTGTTAGGTGTCTGGTGGCACAAACAGAGCACACTATGTAGTTAAATAATGGCTGGAGACGGCTTGAATGGGTAATGAAGAAAAACTTTAATATAACAACAAATGTACAACGTTTCGACAAAACCTTGTCGTAACGTTGTACATTTGT
>NW_013668412.1:131520-138847 GCF_000517525.1 Limulus polyphemus | reverse complement strand
CAATACTTCTAAACATTGAACACTCCATACAGATTTTTTTTTTACACTTCCTATTTTGAAGGACGACTGGTATAAAGCAGTGGAGACTGGTCCAAAAACGTAATTATTATGAATTTATGCTAGTTTGAAAGTGAAGATATTCATTCATATGTTACCAAATGTACACCATTAGTGGCTCTCAGCACGTCTAGCCGATAATTGATTTCAGTCCACATTCGCTGCAACATGTCCACAATTACAGTGACGATGGCATTCATAATCCTGGTCTTTAGTTCCGTGATATTTTCTATAGGTGTGCTATACACGATATCCTTAACATACCCCTTTTTCTTGCACGATTGCCATTACACAGGGTAACACTACTCACTGGAGTGAAAAACAACAATACATGACCATAAAAACTGTTTGAGTTGGATGTTGAAAAATGCGTGGTTGTTTTACCTTAGTTAGTTAATTATTAAGTTGTAAAATAGAAAAGACAAGTTTGGGCAACCCTGTACTTCAAATCGTTTCAACAAGACTGTAACTATATTATATTTCAATTTTTCTAAACAAAGTGTTTTAAAAACGGACAAAGTTGCACATAGCAGTAAACCTTTAAACAATTTTTATTATCTTTGTACAGTTAAAGTGCCTCACCACAAACAAATAATAATAAAAACGACTTTACATTAAAAACATGGATATGATGCATCAAGTGTGTACTATGAAATAATTTATATATTTTGCACTAAATATAAGCATCAGATGTTAGATGCGTATGGGTATTATCAAATTGTTTACTGTTTATCGTGATATGAAAAAGTATCGCAATAAACTCCTGTTTGCGTTAAAGTCAAGAATAATAATTTTTATTTCTTGCTTTTGAAGTTCATGTGTCATGCTGTTTTGTAGCCTATAGAGCGCTTAATTCTTCTCGTGATTCATGGCACGCGTAATTTTTACTGACGTCACGACAGTATAAATTGCAACGTTAAGTATCCCTTATGTGACGTCATTTTAGTGTCTACTGATTGACTGACAACTCACTACTGTATATGGTGCGAGTAGTTAAAACGTGACCCCCTCCAGGCAGCACTCGGAGAAATTATAAAGATAGAGTTAGAAGTAAACCTTCTCAATTGAATATGCGAAGTGTCTGCGGTGACCAGAAGGCTTAGCGTGATATTAACGCTATAACATAATATTGGAAGTTGTGTTAATAATTTACTGGGATAGTTATAAAAATTACAGTTATCAATCATGATGATCTAAGCACCAAAGTATTGAAACTTCAAAATACATCTAAGCAATATGCTCGACAATGCTAGAATATTTTATTTTGTCAGTAGATGGTACTAGCTTTCCATTGTATATATCCCATTAAGTAAGGAGACACTGAAACTTTCGGCCAGGTGGTTAAGGCACTCGACTCGCAATCTGAGAGTCGCGGGTTCGAATCCCTGTCACACCAAACATGCTCGCCCTTTCAGCCGTGGAGGCGTTATAATGTGATGCTCAATCCCACTATTCGTTGGTAAAAGAGTTGGCGGTGGGTGGTGATGACTAGCTGCCTTCCCTCTGGTCTTACACGGCTAAATTAGGGACGGCTAGCGCAGATAACCCTCGTGTAGCTTTGCGCGCAATTCAAAAACAAACAAACTGAAATTTTCCATGTTATATATTATTACTACTACGGCGGTTTGTTGAAACCACTTTTAAGTTGTGTGTGTTTTCCTTGTGTTGA
The DNA here is from genome assembly GCF_000517525.1 of Limulus polyphemus. Classification (NCBI taxonomy): domain Eukaryota; kingdom Metazoa; phylum Arthropoda; class Merostomata; order Xiphosura; family Limulidae; genus Limulus; species Limulus polyphemus. The sequence goes on along the minus strand of NW_013668412.1, from coordinate 137,121 downwards.
GTTGGTTACCAATACAAAAACTAGAGTGACGATAGTTTAATTCAAATCATAAATATATTTATGTATACACAACCTACCAATAACGTATAAATAAATACAGATATATCGCTGTATAGACTACAGAACACAAACAGACATGCCACGAACGAAAGTATCTCAGAAATTAATCATATTTTCACGAGGTCGCATGGTTAAACGATGTGGAGGAGAGGGGGTGAAAGTAGGCGAGAAACTGCCAAGTCACTTATGATATCACTGTCCACAGTAAAGGGGATGACTATGCAATTACAATCATGTCGGAAAACAACGGTTTCCGGACGGTTCTGGTTCCCAAAACCAACAGAACGAATTTTTCGTGCTGAGAGAAACAAATGTAAAGAATGACCTACCTGCTACTATTGCAGAGCAAGTGCATGTGTGCCTTACATTTGAAGTTATCTTAACAAGGTCTACATGGCCTGTTCGATAGGGAATGCGACTCGCAATCTGTGAGTCGCGGGTTCAAATCCTACTCCCGAACATGTTCGCCCTTTTAGCCGTGGGGCCGTTATAATCTGACGATCAATCCGATTATTTGTTGGTAAAGAAGTATCTCCCAAGAGTTGGCGGTGGGTTTTGTTGACTAGATACATTCCCTCTAGTCTATCACTTCTAAATTAGATAGCCCTCGAGTAACTTTCCGTGAAATTCAACAAACAAACAAGGTCTATAAAGAGATGCCAGGCGAAAGCTACTTCTCACTCAAGCTAATGTCATACGTCGACAGCTGTGGACATCACAGATGCTATCATAACCTCCTGCTTTTTCAAACACCGTTTTTTCCGACGAGACCAGATTTATACAATTCTCTTACATTAATGCACCTGTGTTGGAGACTTTTCTACCCGGAGCTTTCGTTGAACTGTTTAAAACCCACGACTAAATATGGCGGTATTTCTGTGATGATATGGGTGACATTTGACCAGCTGGGCAATCACAATTGGTTGGTTGTATGCGAAGATACAGTCACTACTGATCGATAACTTACAATGACCAGCTTACCGAACAAGGCAGATTTTTTTGTGCAAGACGGGTCTTCTGTTTATCCATCCAAATTCATTAAATGATGGCGTAAATGCCAGAGTACCACTCTATCTTGACTACGCCAATCATTGGATATGAATCCTTTCAAACACGTAGGACCAATCCTTAATTGTTCCGTGCAAAAAACGTTCCAAACAACCGACTTCTAGGGACACCTTTGTCAAAGCTATTCGACGGATAAGTCCAGATTTAATATCTTTTAAATACAATATGTAACCGTGTCTACCCTACGCCTCAAGTGCAAAGGGAAAATCCGCTAAATACTAATAAAAATATTGTTCCTTTTGTTTATTATTTTTGAAATACATTCTTTTTGGAGTGGTTACTTATTTTTACTTATTGGTAGACTGTTTGTGTATGTATGTGCAGCAAAGGATGGAAGTCCAGGCTATTGATATTAACTTCCGCTCAGAGCAACTTACCTATTGTTATAAGCTATATTTTTAATGCCATAGCTTGTTTGTTTGCTAAAGAGGGTTGCGGGTCGTAATGATCGAAAGGTTAATATGGCAGACCTAGAACATCTAGAAAGTTCTAACAGACTTAACGTCCCGTTTTCTAGTACACTAAAATGTCAAGTTATATATACAAGATAGTTGTGAAGATTATAGAGTTTTTCAAGACAGTAGGGCCTCCCAGTGACACAGCGGTATGTCTGCGGACTTACAACGCTAGAAACCGGGTTTCGATACCCGTGGTGGGTAGAGCACAGATAGCCCATTGTGCAGCTTTGTGCATAATTCCAAACAAACAAACAAGACATTAGGCTCATTTCTAGCCAATTGAACGAATCAGTCAGTTTATTCTTTTTTTTTTCAGCCGTGAAATGGTACAAGTAGGTTTATTCTTTACGCTAGTGTAGTGCAGTTAGCGTAGTTTGTAAAAGTGGATTGGACTTTAAGTTATTTTCAATAGATAACTTAAAAGACTGTCAATGAAAGAACAACGTTACAACATCATTTAGACTTATAAAAAAGCATATATAGAGTTTGCCCCTGAAGAAGAAAGGTCCACCTTTCGAAAGTGCTCGGGTTATAGGTACAAAATAATAATCAACACTATCCTCTGATAATGTTTACTTATCAAGCTACCTAGTGTATTACTGCTTGAATATTGTTGATCAAAAATGGTTATTACTGCTTGGATATTATTGATAGAAAAAAGCTACTTGTATATTGTTGATCGAAAAAGTTTATTAGTGCTTGAATATTGTTGATAAAAAAGTTTATTACTGCTTGAATATTGTTGATAAAAAGTTTATTACTGATAAAAAAGGTTATTCTGCTTGGATATTGTTGAAAAAAGGTTATTACTGCTTGGATATTGTTGATAATAAAGTTCCGTGGCAAGCCATTTTTATCACATTTTCCGCCCCTTACCACTTTGCGCCCTGGCTAGTTGCCCCGCCCTAGTTATGGCTCTGGAGTTTCGTATTACAAAGTAATTCTGATATCGTAGAAAAGCTACAACTCACTGAAATCACTATCAAATGTTACGACTTTCGAACGGACTCTTATTTGTTTGTTGTGAAGACAGAGATTTGTTTTATCTTTTTGAGGAATTTGCAAGACTTTATCCTGTAATCACACACACACACACATGTTCCTCGGTGGTTCTATGGCAAGCTTTAAGGCATATAACGTTAAAATCCTGGATTCGATTCCCATGAAGATCCCATCAAAATTGCCCATTGTATGTCTGCGGAAAAACAAACGGTCTGACATCAAAAGCACCGATTTGTTTTTACTTCTTAAGAATGAACAACAGAAGATAAATACCAGTTAACCAAATATAAAACAAAATTTTTAACATCAGTTTTCTATGAACAAGGCTCAAAAATAAGGGTCTCTTTAAGTGAGGATTTGATTGTCTATTTTGGGATTTTCATTGTTTTCTATGTATGGGTGGTGCTCATCGTTGGTTGGGGGTCTACGAATTTCAAGTATATTTTAACGCTTTGTGTTATGGTGCATAAATATGACGAGGATGATTTTTTAAGTTAAATTCTATAAAACAAGAATTTGGTTTTCAGAAACTTGTGAGTTTCACAAACATGTTGAGGCGGCCATATTAGTAATGGAGCACATTGAATAAAGTCCATCAAGGATACAAATACAGATTATAGGTTAACAAGGTCACTGTTAAAGGTATAAAACGTATAGTTTAGACTTTCCGTCTTTGTGTTGTGCTTTTATTATTTTAGATTTATCAACCAATCAGTATCGGCTTCTTGTAGAATTCCTTTTACAGGTTAAACTATTTACTTCGACTGTATTGGTAATGTAACATTTATAAATTATGATCTGGATATTAGATTATAGCGATTATATAAAAAGGAAAGCAAAGTTAAGTCTGAGTACGAGATAAACTTGTTTTAAAAGTCGACCTGTAGCTCTGTGTTAATTTATTTATGTCCTGTTTTTATCGCTAAACAACATCTCCGTTGAACTGAAAATCTAAATTTACACGTGTTTGTCAATCTTGGCGATGTTCCTAATAAGGCCTCACAAGTTTGAGTTTTAATGATCTTATTGCGATGTTACATCATTTTCATCATACGCCTAACTATGCCTAAACAGGGCGGACATGCTTAGTCGGTGGCGCTTCTAGAACGTTTTTCTTTGGGGGTGGGGGAGCATAGAGTTAATTTGGAGGCAGAAGAAATAACACTGTCATGTAAGTGGATGTTACAGTTTAAAGAACTTGGGAGACTGTTAAGAGGCAGAGTTCTCCTGTGGGTTGTTTGCCATCACCTCCACCCTTCCCCCCGGTGGATATACTTCTGAACTCAATTGTCTGCATACTCTCCTTTAACGAGTTCTACACGATTTAAATGTTAAATAGGACAGAACAATAAAACTACCAAATTCTCATTGTCGTAATTATTAAGGCGCCCTCGTGATCTTTACCTCATCGCAACTTGATACTTCATGTCTCAAAGCCTTCCTTGTTTAAATCTTATGTGAAATGCTCCAGTAACACAATTCGTTAAAATAAAACCTTCACGACAACAGAGAAAACAATGTATCATTGTTTATTCAAACCTACTTTCGAATATTCTGACTACTGATGGAGAAATCTGTCCAAACATAATGTGCACAGGTGGTCTTACTCCCATATTCTGTTGCAAAACGCGAATATATGACTTTATCTTAACACGTCGATTTTTGAAAGATCAGTGGTTGGTTAATGTGTTTGTTATTTGATTGAACTTTGTATGTTTTCATACTCCCAAAAATTATTGATGAAGTTTTTTAAGTTTCTTTGAGGTTTATTATACGTTATATTATGCGTATTATCCCGTAAGTTTCAAAAAAATAAACAGAAAACTCTTCAATGTTAAACACAGTTTTACGAAGGTAATATAAACGAAACGTATAGAGTGAGATGAATTACAAATAATCACTAGCTTGATATCCGTAGTATTCTGCTAAGTGGATGGTTACAGCTCATTCTGCTAAGTGGATGGTTACGGTTCGTTCTGTTAAGTGGAAGGTTACGGTTCCTTCTGCTAAGTGGGTGGTTACGATTCCTCTGCTAAGTGGGTGGTTACAACTCTCTAAAGGAATTTTAAATGTACACACACACACACATATATATATATATATATATATAATCTAACACTTTAAATATATACCGTGAAATGTATATTAAACGAAGCGTGGGGTTAAATAAGCAGGACGTTTAGAAACTTTCAACCTTCAATAAATCTTTAAATATATTGATAGCCAGTCACGTTATCGTCCATGAAATGTTAACACAGTCACTCGCTGGATGACACTACTGTCGTTTCAACTGAACCTCTCTTACGCAAAAAAGAAAAAATTATAAGACCTTTTTCTTTACGCATGGCAACTGCCATAAAATATTTCACCTGAACCCCCCCCCCCCGACCGGTGGGTCAGCTAAAGTCTAGGGTTTGATTTCCTGTGGTGGACAGAGTGTAGATAGTTCATTAAGTAGCTTAACACCAATAAAACAAACACACAAACACTGAACATATTAATGGACTTTATCCACTTATTGCAGAGGGTGTTTCGATCTGCCAGCCATCATCTTGAAAGCGACGTTTCGCCCTGCTAGCGCAGACCTGTTCAGAAAGACCGTAACTAAGTACAAATAGGAGAACGAAAGACGTTAAAATCTTAGACAAACCAAACTTTTCTACCTAAACCTTCAAACAACATAAAGAAAACCCACATTTAAATTTATTATATCTTAAAAATTACCTGTCAAAGTAGAGCGAAATTTCACAAGAGGTACATAGAGAAACAGAAATTTTAGACATTGTATAGGGTGTTTTAATAACTATTACATAAAGATTATTTATCAAAAGGAAGCGACATTTCACCAGCGTTACACTGAGTTTGTTTGTAGTTAAGCACAAAGCTACACAACGAGCTATCTGTACTCTGCCCACCACGGGTATCGAAACCCGGTCTCTAGCGTTGTAAGTCCGCAGACATTTTGCTGTGCCACTGGAGGGTGGGACACCGAGTTTGTTTGTAGTTAGGCACA
>NW_013668412.1:120432-130520 GCF_000517525.1 Limulus polyphemus | reverse complement strand
TCTCTAGCGTTGTAAGTCCGCAGACATTTTGCTGTGCCACTGGAGGGTGGGACACCGAGTTTGTTTGTAGTTAGGCACAAAACTACACAACGAGCTATCTGTACTCTGCCCACCACGGGTATCGAAACCCGGTCTCTAGCGTTGTAAGTCCGCAGACATTTTGCTGTGCCACTGGAGGGTGGGACACCGAGTTTGTTTGTAGTTAGGCACAAAGCTACACAACGGGCTATCTGTACTCTGCCCTCGACGGGTATCGAAACCCGGTTTCTAGCGTTGTAAATCCGCAGACATATCGCTATGCCACTGGAGGGCGGCACACTGAGAAACAGAAGCTTTATTATGGTGATTAAAAAACTGCCACAGAGGGTGATAAGTACGTTTTCTGACGTTCTCTATTAACATATCAAGCCTATCCTTAAATTAAACTACTGTAAGGATTATCTGCTCTAGAAAATGTTCACTGATCTTTGCAAGTTCCTGCACGCTAATATGAAATTTCATTAATCTTGTATTGATGAAAGAGAGAGAGAAAAATTGATGACGAGGAACCTACGTTTAGAAAATAACGTTTGGAAATGTTTTGAATGGGTAATGAAAGACAGTTTATTACAATTAACAAATGTACAACGCTTCGACAAGTTTTTGTCATTATCACCAGATGATGACAAAAGCTTGTCGAAACGTTGTACATTTGTTAATTGTAATAAAGTTCCTTTCATTACCAATCAAGCTGTCTCCAAACTTTATCAAAGAGAGAGAAAGAAAATTGTCTACAGTATAATATGGTTCTGAGTAAAATGTTGATACATTTTGTTCCCTTATGAGACTTATAATTATTGAAATATAATCATTTTAAAAACAGGTTTACTACATAAAATTCCTGTACTTCGCTAATAATATTGTTACGCCTCCAGTCGTTAGTTAATTTTCCGTAAATTCGTTCCGACGAAACTTTAGCGACACAAGTCCTTTCTTAATAAAACTGGTTTATTCTTTCCGAATACAACTTTACGATACACTTAATTTCAACAGTCGCGCTATAACAAACGCTATATCTCACGTGGCCAACAATATTTTGTCCGCATACATTCAATTACTCATTACACTGTTGTCCCGTCACGTTGTGAGCGTCTTATATATATATATATACCAGACTAACATATATCTAGTAAATGCTAGGGCATTCACGAATGAACAGGATATTTCTAGAAAACGTGGCGTGACACTAGTCACGTGACCTCGCTGACGCAACAATATGAATCAATTTCATTTGGTTATAACTGAGTTAGGGTTGTTAATTATTCGCTCAGCAATTTCTATATAATAAATTACCAAACAGTTTTTTTTCGACATTCTTACTCGATAACTTGATAAAAAAAAAAAAAACTGATAAAGCGAAATGTTTCTGGGAATAGAATCCTTTACCTGAAGGTTAGTGGTACTTATTAGTATTTTAAAAAGACAATTTTATTAAATGTGGTAACATACTAGATATTATATTTATTTCGCCTGATCGTTTTAAGAAACCAGCTTAATAATGGCGTATAAAACGTAGCTGTGGTACATGGATTATAGGCCTCGTCAGTAGCGACGTACAACTAACAAAGTGTAGTTGAATCGGTATTATGCACAGTTTGTGCTGATAACATGTAATTAGCCAATTAAAATTTCTGTGTTTAATTGCCATGAAAGTAACCATACTGTCTTTAGTGTTATAAACGGTATAATTTCTCTTATAAGATAATACTGTTACATCTCCGTTTGTTAATTGATTTTCCGTAACTTCGTTCCGACGAAACTTAAGCGAGACAAGTTCTTTCTTAATAAAACTGGTTTATTCTTTCCGAATATAACTTTACCGATACACTCAACTTCAACAATCGCGCTAAACAAACGCTATAACAACGAACGTCAATAATACTTCTGACTGCAGTTCAATTACTCACTATCTACACAGACAATACCGCGTCACGTTGTCCCCTCTTATATATACCAGTCTACCCTCTATCCAGTAAATACTAGAGCATTCGCCAAAGTACTGGATAGTTCTAGAACGTGGCGTCACAGTAGTCATGTGACTCGATGACGCAACACTACTACAACTGGTACTTTGTGGTACTTATGCTAACAAGTAAAAATGCTAAGACAAACAGAAGATGTCGAAACGTTGTGTCACTGCTTTACAGGGGCATTGATAAATTACTCAGCATAAAAGTAAACCGTTTGCACAATATATCAGTAAAGTTCGCCAATTTTAACTGTTTATAAGTTATAACTTAATATTCTCGAACAGTATCCGCCTATAGCGAGTGCATCAAGTTGTATCAAAGACATATTTTGGACCTTCAATACCAAATACACGAAAATACGGTTCTTACTTGTATTACTCCAAAGTGCACTAAAACAATAAACGCCAGCACGTTAGTATTCTCGTTATTTTTTTTTATATAATCCACAGCTATTTCTGTAAAACATTCGTCTAACAAACAATGTGAACAACACAACAATGTTTTAACAAACAATGTGAACGACGCAACACTATTTCCACGAGTTTTCATCAACAAGTGTTGAAGTTTTACTTCGTTATTTGATATAAAGAACCGTTGTTATTAAAGCTGCATAGGACAGTGGATTCAAACTTGGCAGTTTATGCTGTTGGTGAGCGTTTACTTCAAATTGAAAAATAAGATTTAAAAATAAAGTCTTGTTTGTGAAACTTATCTGTTAGACACTGTGACAAAGAAAGCTTGTGATTCTCTTCGCCAAGACTTGACGTCATGATAAACAGCCAATAACAATTCGCGATAGAAATCATAACAATTTTGTTACTGACATGCGTACATCTAATAAATTTTTATGGAAAAGTAAGTTCGAAACGAATACCTCGATATTAGAAACTATTTTGATAAACTTATATTTTCCCAAGTTTGACAGTGTATTTAGCAGCACTGAACAGTTGACCAAACTCTAAAATACAAAGTCCTCACAGATAGTAGTTGCAGTGGATATGTCTGGATCTCAGTTTAACGACCTTCAGAATAAGTGAGACGATACTGTACGGAGCTTTGGTGTATTTCTTCAACATTACTTATATACGAGCTTTGATGTCATGTAGGAGAAACAAAAACAAAAAAGAAATTACCGATAGCACGTACCAGTGATTCTATGTAAATTTGTATTTATATTAAGGCCGTTCCTTTTATATACTTTGTTTGGGAAGGCTGAGGACGTATTGGGTTACAGGTCACGTGACACGTCATCCATAAAGGGGAATGAGTTTATGAAAGCTTTGTGAGCACATAACGGCACCATCCCTCTCCCGTACGCCGGAATAGTTGTATTTAGCCTTCCGCACCCTACCCTCTTCCTTCTTATATTTTTTATTTTCTTATTTAAAGCTAACTTGCACGGAAGAAACTTACAACAGATAGATATAATTCAAAGTAAGTGAATATTAACTTCCGAACATAGCAAGCTATTTACCAGATAAGAAAAAAATTACATATATATATATGTATAAGAAGAGCTGCTTGTCATTTGTATGTAAATTCTGTAGTTGTTTATATATATACGAGTACTTCTGATTCACAAGAAGTCCTGTAAGTTATGTAAACCAAAACTTATGGACCTCAAACCGTACCTAATATTGGAGGCAATACAAATTTTCGTTCACAGTTGAACCATTATTGCATTAAGTAAAGAAACTGGGGAAGAAGGGTTCCGATAACGTTTATTTGACGAGGAGTTGTTGTTCATCTACATCATTTTTAGCTTGGCTCGGTTACTTAATTTGTTTACTGTGTAGCATTTGCCTGTAAATTCTGTATAAGAAGAAACTGCTTGAGTCTTAAAGTTGTTATTACAGCACACCTTACATTAATGCATAGGTCAGCTTTACTTGAGATTTTTTTATTTAATTTGTTGAGAACGCCGGACAGTTGTTGTGACGAGGTGCTGTTTCACAATTTAATGGAGTGATTTTTTTTTCTGATATTACATGTTTAACAGGTCGTAGCTACGGGCGTTTACGGTAAATATAATATACATCTTGTTAAGGGTTTGAATTTCCACTGTCTTTTATAAGTGCATGTAAAATCTAAGCATTGATCGTAATGAACAGGAGGCCCCTTAATTCTCCGTTGCTAGGGATGAGGATGCATGTCGGGATGCGAGTGACGTCAGTTTCAGCGTACATCCAGCTTAGTAGTGCATCTTCGGAGCCGCCACATTGGCGAGACCATTTACTGGAGTTCAAGCTAGGCGGTAACGGGAGGGAAGACATCCTCAAAGTGGACCCTTCACGACACATTATTGTGATGACATGATATTCGTATGTTGTCGACCCTTAAAACGACGCACGTGGGGGTGTAATTCGTGTAAAGAAGTAGTCCAACGGTCTTGAACAGTCTGGGAAAGGCTTTGGGGAAACAAACAGACGACCTTAAATCTGCGTTGTTTGTTGAAACGGTAGTGGCTGTGCGTTGAAACTACTAAGTTGAACACATAACCGTTATTTTCGAAGTTAAATTAGTATAACTTGATCGTATATGCCCAGCCTTTCAAGTATGTAAACTTCCTTATTGATGACGGCATGGAAAATTAAAACTTTAACTATCTCGAGGAAACAGTTTGTGTAGTGCAAATGAAACGTGACGTTCGTTTTTCTGACAGAGTTATAGTTATTTGCCCTGTCTTCTACAGTGTTAATTGTATAGATATCGCATAACTTGGTTCTATGTTTGTGTTCCGCTACAAAAATGCTTTTGTGTAATTAGAGGTAGGCTTGTCTTCCTGTGGTTACTGTAACTTGTAAGTAAAATAACGCATGGAGCGAGTCTGTATGTGCGAATGTATATCCTGAGAGCCTGTTCGTCAAAGATTCCGTTGTCTGCAAAGAAAATGTAGGGTTGTTCCTCTCTAGTCCCAACTCCCAGTCCTATACAACATACGCTCGAGTACGTCACACAAACATGGCCACATTCCCAAGGTCCAGAGGATCTCGCAGTGTTACTAGTCCTCCCAAACGTAGCCTAATTTTAACTGGTCTGGAACAAGTTCCATTTAGAAGGTAAGAAAAATATACTTACTCTTCTGCTCACCTGAGCTATTTATATTCTATTAAATATCGTCAGTATTTCGTAAAGGTGGAAATACAAAAGTCAGTGTGACATTTTCAGTTCACCGTCATGAACCATACTCGTCTGTAGTAGTTTTATATGTGTGAAATAGTAAAAGAATCATTGATACAAATGTCGATAGATGTCGGAATTATAAATCCACTCTCCTGCTTATTGTAGTACGAAAATAATAATTAAAAGATATAAAATATTTATATATAATAATTTACCAAATTGAGACTCCGATCATTAGTCTAAAACTGAAGTATGGGACTATTATAATTATAGGCTCGTTAAACAAGTGAAGATGGTGATTGAAAATATTTATCAACACATGATAATAGTTTTCTTAACCACTGTTATAATTAAAAGAAAAAAATTCTTGTTACATTCAATTACAAGCACATATCTATTTCAGGCCTTATCAATTTCGAAATACTAAGGAAAATTATATAAACATCACAAAATTTGAGTTAAGGGCACCATAACTTTCTTCTTGCATTACATCCTGCATTTAGTTGAATATAAACATAGGGTTACTGAAGGATCAAAACTATATATTGTTGCTGAAGGATCAAAGCCATATATTGTTACTGAAGGTTCAAAACCATATAGTGTTACTCAAGGATCAAACCATATATTGTTACTCAAGGATCAAAACCATATATTGTTACTGAAGGTTCAAAACCATATAGTGTTACTCAAGGATCAAACCATATATTGTTACTCAAGGATCAAAACCATATATTGTTACTGAAGGTTCCAAACCATATAGTGTTTCTCAAGGATCAAAACCATATATTGTTACTCAAGGATTAAAACAATATATTGTTATTGAAGGATTAAAACCATATATTGTTACTCAAGGATCAAAACCATATATTGTTACTCAAGGATTAAAACCATATATTGTTATTGAAGGATTAAAACCATATAGTGTTGCTGAAGGATCAAAACCATATATTGTTACTCAAGGATCAAAATGATATAGTGTTGCTGAAGGATTAAAACCATATAGTGTTGCTGAAGGATCAAAACCATATATTGTTACTCAAGGATTAAAACAATATATTGTTACTCAAGGATCAGAACCATATAATGTTACTCAAGGATCAAAACCATATAATGTTACTCAAGGATCAAAACCATATAATGTTACTCAAGGATCAAAACCATATAGTGTTACTCAAGGATTTAAACCATATAATGTTACCCAAGGATCAAAACGATATAGTGTTGCTAAAGGATCAAAACCATGTGGTGTTACTGAAAGATAAAACCACATAGTGTTATTGAAGGATTAAAACTATATAGTGTTACTGAAGGATTGAAACCATATAATGTTACTCAAGGATCAAAACGATATAGTGTTGCTGAAGGATCAAAACCATGTAGTGTTACTGAAAGATAAAACCATATAGTGTTACTGAAGGATTAAAATCATGTAGTGTTACTGAAGGATGATAACCATGTAGTGTTACTAAGGGATAAAACCATGTAGTGTTACTAAGGGATAAAACCATGTAGTGTTACTGAAGGATCAAAACCATATAGTGTTACTGAAGGATAAAACCATGTAGTGTTACTGAAGGATAAAACTAATATAGTGTTACTAAGGGATAAAACCATGTAGTGTTACTGAAGGATCAAAACCGTGTAGTATTACTGAGGAATCAAATCATATAGATGAAAACCATGGCTACATGCTGTATAAAAACGAAAGTATGTGCACATCGTTTGTTATTCATATCTTTAGTGGATCCAGATGTTAACCAAACGTCTTGCTAAAGGGTATAAAGAGCGTAGGCGTATAGGGAACCGGAGCAATAGTCGAGCATACTAATCAGGCTAGGGAAAAAAAATGCTTGAACTACAGCTGTTTGTATTTAAAAAGTCGGCCTAACTAATGTGAAAATATTAGTTTTATAGTGCAGTCTGTTTACATACATAATACTAAATTATTCTCAATTGTTCAGGTAATAAATACTAAGTGAATAGTGAAGGGATCTCCTACAGAACGTTATCTGGCGAACACCATGCTACCATAGCAATCTTTTACGGAATGTTACCGGTGAACGCCTCGTTTCCATAGTTTCCAGAAATCACCTTCAGTACCGTATATAATATTACTACTGTATAGCCCGTCAAAAATATCGGGGCAAGTACTACCACCCTCACCCCATAGTATATCCTAACTTCACATTTCATAGCTAACTGAAATAAATAAATTTTGCGAAATCAAGCTTGACCAACAAAGAGACCGAAAAGTGCAGTAGATGCAGTCAAACGTTGGTAAATTCCTTTGTGAGCCAATCAAAATTAAGATAATTCATGAAATAAATTCGTGGCGTGTTCATAGGATAATTAGTGGTAAAAATCAGTTAGAAATAACAACTTCTAATATATAGAAAACTCAGTGCGTTATAGTAACATTAGATTCCAACAATGGCTTTTATGTTATGTCGCTTAGCAACAAAAGTATAACTTAATATTGTTGATAATCTATATACTGAAAGAATAAAATGAAATGTGTAGACAACAAAACTGGAAACATATTTGTTTATTTCTTAATTTAGTCTCCGTTGATTAAAGAGGTTTGTTTTTTGTTTAAAACGTTGGTGATATAACAGAAAAGAGCTTAATTCAGAAGCCCTCCAGTGGCACAGTGGTATGGCTGCGGACTAACAACGCTAGAAACCTGGTTTCGATACCTTTAGTGGGCAGAGCACAGATAGCCCATTGTGTAGCTTTGTGCTTAACTTCAAAGAAACTTAATTCAGAAACGATTTAAAATTGAACCGACGTTTTTACTTTAATAATACATTTTAAGCACTTGGCTCTAGGATAGGTGATCCCACATACGTCTTCACCCCCTCACGGCCCCCTTGCACTCCCAAAATCGTAATGGGCAGACAGTAATCAAACTATTCTATCTGAAGAAATGCATTTTGGCTTTTGGGACTCCTCCTATTTCGAGAAATCAAGCGTGACGTAACACACATTGGATTTTATATTGGGTAGTTGTAAAATTGATTCATATGGTTTTATGTTTTTTCTTATAACGTTTAATCTTAATTTAGTATATTTTCGACAGTTTCAAGACAAGAGATGAAAGTTTTTGGGAATAAGTAGTGAACATGAAAAAAAAAGTTTTCACCCACCTTAAAATATAAAAGGATACATATAATAACTGGTGAATAATGATTGTGGTTTTTGATAGAGAAAACCAAATGAATTAAATCTTCAATTTTCTTCTTTTGTAGAGTCGTACGTGTAATGTATATAGTTTGTTCATGTAAACATGGTGCAATTTTCATTTAACGTTTATTTTTAGGCCTATGTGCCAAGAAACGATTACACAAGCCTGTAAATTTAAACTTCATAAAAGTTGTTTTGGTCTTAATAACGGATTTTCCATAATTCAGCTACGCAGATTTCGAAAATAATATTCTTTTTTTATCACGTAAGGATTTTTTTACAAATCGGAAAGAAAAAAACTGTTACTTAGATTAAATTATTATTTCGTTTATCACAATGAACATTTTTTATTATTACGTTTGTTAACAAAAATACAAACAAACTGAAGAAAATGGAAGAATATTGATGTCAAACGAGTATACATCCTCATTCATCCTGATTTTTTTTTTGTGAAATCTACGTCTTTTAGTCTCAAAACCACGTGTTATGGGCCTTTGCTTTATGTATTGCGTTATGACGTTTTGTGAAAAATCTGTACGCGATGGAGAAAAATGGATGCCATTTTTGGATTCAGCGTACAGGAATTATAGTAGAACGTATAAACATTTCAAGACAATAAAAAACCATCGCAGGCCTGTGTTATTATTAAATGCTTTAGTGTTAATGCTAATAGGCCTATATGCCAACATAACAAATATTACTCAGTGCTTTAACGCTAATACTACCAAGTGAATTTAGCTTTTCCACCTATCGGTATAATCAATTTAAAATTTCTGGATGTGTCCGTTTCTTTGATCTTTTCTATTGTAACATTTTAAGAAGTTCAGAGTTTAGCTATTTCGGCAGGTACTGCGTTTTTGACACCGTTGCGATGCTTTTGTTTGATTGGAAAGTTGCGAATACCAAATTATTTATCGAACTATATATCTAAATTATCAAAAAGAAAATTTTAGAATTTTCTTAATATTTGGTAAATACATACAGTGCGACTAATAATCAGTAATAGTTCGTTTTCTTTCAACGTTTGTAGTGCATACTGGAGGGATTTAGACATTGTATTTTCTATTTTCTGTCTGTGTGTTTTCAGTTAGTCATAAACAATATTTCGGTTCTCTTTATTTTTATATTAGTAATATATCTCATATGTTAGTATAGATAGCTACGTAATATAAGTATACTATATTGGAACAATAATGAAACAACAATGATATTTTATGCATTGTTGGAGACACGTGCGACAGACTCGAGAGATGGAACATCACAATAATTTTTTTTAACAATATCAAACAGTTTGTATGTATTAACCCTGAAGAAGCTGTAAAAGCGAAACGTTGGTAGTAATAATAAAACAAAAAATAAATTACATCTGGAGTGTAAAGGTCGTTTATCTAAACTTTTATGATAATAATCAGTAAGACAATGTTGGGTATAATATTATTCAACAAAAACATTTTCTCTCTATACAGTTATCTGCTTACGTGTGATTATATCAATAACTATCCACAAGTTTTATCTCTCAAATACATATTTTAGCATTGTTGTTTTCAGCTGTGTTAAATTTCACATTAGAAATTAGTCAATGTGTTTTATCAACGCAGTTTTAACTGTATTAAATTGTACGTTAGTCAATGTATTTTATCAACGCAGTTTTAACTGTATTAAATTGTACGTTAGTAAATGTATTTTATTAACATAGTTTCAGTTGTATTAAATTGTACGTTAGTAAATGTATTTTATTAACATAGTTTCAGTTGTATTACATTGTACGTTAGT
>NW_013668412.1:116223-119539 GCF_000517525.1 Limulus polyphemus | reverse complement strand
CTGTTACTAGCGAATGTATTTTACCATACCACTTTCAGCTGTATATATTACATCATATATATATACTACTGTTACTAGCGAATGTATTTTACCATACCACTTTCAGCTGTATATATTACATCATATATATATACTACTGTTACTAGCGAATGTATTTTACCATACCACTTTCAGCTGTATATATTACATCATATATATACTACTATTACTAGCGAATGTATTTTGTCAATGCAGTTACAGTTGTATTACACTATACATTAGTAAATGTATTTTTACGTCACTCATTTAATTACGTTGTAAATTAATATTGTATTTTAGCATCACTATTTTAGGTATATTTTATCGTATTTATTATTCTGTTAACTTTTTCATTAAATTCTAAAATATCAAAATTTGTATATATATATACGATAAAGCATTTTATCACTGTAACAAAAATATTCAGTTTTTGTGGTGAAAATATTTCATTTTTTACTAACTTTGTATGTGTTGTGGTTCAATCCAACGTAACTTGAAAAGTAAAGAGTACTACCAAAAAAAAAATTAGGCAATGAAAAAAAAAGAGAGAGAAAAGAGAAATACTGAATACCCGTATGTATACGTAGTTCATGTATTTATGTCGTCAGCGGGAGTCGAGGATATGTTTGTTTGTTATCCTTTTAAACACGGTTACACAAAACAAGAACAGTGATATAGGTTACTTTGCAATGTGACTATCCTGCACGTGTTCAGGAAATATGATATTTTTGTATCAAGAACATGACACGCGTCACAAGGAAATCGGAATTGTGTCGGGAACATAAAAGATTTCATCTAGTCAATCATGTAAGTCTGTCTGAGCAGTATAGAACAACGCCATTTCCGAGCTTTGGGTTGCTTTGCTACAGATTGTAATATGTGAAATTCCAAAAACTTGTTCTGAAAGTATTGATTAAAACTCAACTGCAGATTTCTTAAAGTGATTATGCAGAACTGAACTAACTGCAGTCGAAATATACACTTATTGTGTTCTTAGTGAAAAGCCAGACAATGGGTTATCTGCATTCTGACCATCACTGGGAATCGAATCCTGGATTTTTGCGTTATAAGCCCGCAGAATTACCGCTAATCCACCAGGGTACCGAATTATCCATACATATCTATATGTAGATTCTTATAATAATTTTCATACTATTTCATCGGATCTTGGGTGGATAAAATGGTTTGCTGTGAGTTTACAATATTGTTTGTCTATCGTTCGCCCAAAATATACGTTAGGATTCTGATAAAGAAACTAAAACCATTTACCCGACTCTTTAGGGTTAAGATCACTGCCATCATTTTGTGCCAGCTACACTTTAAAGCATGGTTTTCAAAGTACAGACTGAGAAAGTCTGGCGATATAACGCTGTTTGAGTTCTCACTTAGCTAGGGTTGCAGTAATTTGTTAAATATTATCAGCAACGTGTCTTGAAGGATATTCCGGAAGTGGGTGTTAACGATGTTAGGACTTGATTCTAAATTTGGTTCTCGTGCTTTTCCTGTCGGCCTGTGTGGCCTCCATCTTTAAGTGGACGAAGCTTCGGTTCACACACACACAGACACGCATCAAGTTATAGTGTTTTCAGACGTTTTACACGAATTGTTTTCAATATTTTTTAAGTCTGTTATTTTGTCTAATTAAGTATTTATGTGAATTTTAGGGTTTATCAAAAACATCCATCGTTTACATGATAAACGGGTGTTTGTAAAATAAATGGTTGCCAGATAAGTAATAATATCCTATATAAAATATTGAGATAAATAGGCTTAATGAATATTCGAAATAATATGTAAGTGTACGGGTTGTCTGATATTGTAAGAAACAACAACAAAAAAACCTTCAATTGGTGATGATTGTAAGTTCCTTCTGTGCAAAAATAGTGTTTATTAATCTGAACACTACAAGGAAGAATGATTTAACACATCCCTATCCTCGCATTTCGACTTTAAAAAGCTCGATCTGGCGTAGTTGGACCCAGTTATCCAATATATTTAGTATAAAAATTATATTTTTGAGTTGACGTGCGCCAACTGACGAAGGTTAAGGACTTATATTTAGAATGTAGTTTACTACACGCCACTAGACTGTCCTCATAATGTCGAACCCATTTTTAACTTTGACCTCTATCCCACTGACTGGTTCAAAGGTACATGCTTACGTCATCATTTCAGTCAGCTGACACCACGACTACTATAGTATGACCAAAGTCTTAAGATGCCTACAGGACGAGGTTGCAAATCATTGTGTGATTTAAATGTTTAAAACATGGTAATTTATTTCTGAATCACAACTTGAAAGGATAAATATTTTACGAAGTTACAACAGTCCGCGATAATGAAAGCCGATGGTATCGTTACCCTGTACTAGATTTTATTACTCATGTTGGTATTGGCCGTTTGGTATATATATATATATATATATATATATATATATTGTATGACGACACTGTGGCTTTAATTGACATCGCTGACGTCACCATTAAATAATGTTAACTTGGTGGCTGTATGATGTTATAAAGGATGTTGAATGATATCCGCATTCACCACACAAAGTTTAAATGATTTAATATGCATCTGTTACGAGCCTTGATGTACGAATGTAGAAACCAAAGTATCATGACACAATCCGCACGTAGGAAAACGTTTTTCTGCGATTTCAACATTTCTGTGAATTTAGTCACGAGCCCAACTGACGATCAAGCGCGATGTGTTCTTCAGTTTTGTCAGTACAATCGTAGTGAATAACTGGCATAGTCACGAGCCCAACTGATAATCAAGCGCGATGTGTTCTTCAGTTTTGTCAGTACAATCGTAGTGAATAACTGGCATTAGTGTAGCGGTCTCAACATTTGATAGGCTGTATCAATTAATACTACATTTAAAAATGTGCAAAGGTTTTAAACACCATTATGCTTCCATACTCGCGATGGCGTACATATTTGGAAGTTTGCCAGAAGCTGAACATGAGACATCATATTACGTTGCATAATAATTTAGTAATTACAGTTAACTAAAGTTTAGATAAAGAGAAATGCTACAGCGATTAATAAAAGATTAAGAAATAAATAAAAATGTCCGTAACTAAAAGTGCTCAAATAAATTTTATCGTTTAAATGTGAAGCAAATACGAATTCGAAATATCTACATTGAATTATACTACAATCTTCGATGACGAGGAACCCACTTTGAGACGAATAATGCTTGGAGACGGCTTGAATGGGTAATGAAGAAAAACTTTAATATAGGTTTAACATAACAGCAAATGTACAACGTTTCGACAAGGTTTTGTCATTAT
>NW_013668412.1:110314-115526 GCF_000517525.1 Limulus polyphemus | reverse complement strand
TACTATTATACTACAATGATTCTCATTAAAACTTTGGCCCCTATCGTAGTATTCACCACTGAACTTCATCGCCATCTGGTGACATTTTTTGAAGGACAAATTCACATTTTCACTACATGATTCATTGTTCCTTCTGTATAAACTATAATTTAGAAAACTCGAAGTAATTGTTGTTATATGTAATGTCGTCCTCTGACCCAAATGTTATATATATATATATATCATTCACTAACATTTAATCTGTTGATTATTGGATGATCCTTAACCTTCCTATTGTGCCCTAATTCCATTAAACATTTTTTGAATAAGAACTCTTAACAGCCATTCTGTAAATTCTAATTAATTTTCTTATTTTTTCGGCGTTTTATTATTATTACCAAACTTGGTCCTTCTTGGTCCGAAATTGAAAATATGTTATTTATTAATAAATCTCTTAATAGACTCACGGATGAGTAATCATTAATTTTGGACCCACACTTACCCTTTCTAACTGATTTTGAATGCTATGCAAATTTTGTTGTTATATTTTATCCAATTTCAACGACTTCACTGTGCTAGCCGTCTCTATTTTTTGTTTGTTTGTAGTTAAGCACAAACCTATACAATGGGCTATCTGTGCTCTGCCCATCACGGGTATCGAAACGCGGTTTCTAGCGTTGTAATTCCGCGACATATTATTATTATCTGAAAGGTTAGAGGGAAGGCAGATAGTCAACAGCACCCACTATCAATTCTTATGGTTACAGTTACGTACAGGATATAAACAATATGGTAATGATAACACAATAAAGTTGAACAAACTAGTGACGAGCTATGGATAAAGATTAGGGAAATAAAAAAAATTACAGTGGTAAAAATAATTCAAAATTGGAAACATGAGTCTCAGGAAAAGCATGCAATTTGTTTGTTTGTTTTGAATTTCGCACAAAGCTACACGAAGGATATATGCGCTAGCCGTCCCTAATTTAGCAATGAAAGACTAGATGGAAGGCAGCTAGTCATCAACACCCACCGCCAACCCTTGGGCTACTCTTTTACCAACGAATAGTGGGATTGACCGTCACTTATAACGCCCCCACGGCTGAAAGGGCGAGAATGTTTGGTGGGACGGGAATTCGAACCCGCGATCCGTAGATTACGACTTGAGCTCCCTAACCACCTGGCCATGCCGGACCCAGCATACAATTTAATCCATAATTCAAGAGTTTGTAGTGCCCTAAGACTAGCCCAGAACCCCGGCTGTAAGGGGTGCGCCTTTGGTGCACATTGTCTCTCTTCGCTAGATCAAATACATCTTGTCTCTCACTTTGAATTTGCATCTTATACCTCTGAATTATTAAAGTAGATAGGATGGGGGATCTGAGGTACGTGTAGGTTAATATAACGTTACCTCATTAATCTTCACATTCTGAAATATATTTCAATTTAACTTTGCTTTTCGTAAAAATATTTTAGCGCAGGGCGTTAGATATACCTTTTTAATTAAATGCTAGAAAATTATATCATATTATAATAATATAATATTTATAAGGTTTGTTGAAATCGACTAACACACTTCGCGACCCTTTGAGCCTTTAGATGCATATGTGTTGATCTAATTTTTACAGTGAGTGTCCCTGTGACTCAGCGGTAAATCGACAGGGTTCGATCCCGCGGCGGACACAACGCAAATAGTTCATTGCGCAGCTTTGCGAGAAACACAATTATCCTAAGAGTCGTTGTGTAGTGGTATAATTTTGTCGAGATTCTATTATGCACGTGGTTTGAAATCTGCTCATTTTTAAAGTTTATTTCTTCATTACAGTAAAAGTAACAACACAAATGCAAAAACGTTAGAAAATTATATTACATAAGGTTTTCAAGATGAAGGACTAACTTATTATATTTAGGTGTCAGCGCTAGCGGGAGGCCAGGGGACCTGCCTCCCTGAAATGTCGTCCCCCCAAGATAATGCCGTCTATTACTCTAATTTCAGATTACTTTTAGATCTGGCCTCATTATATGTATCATCTCCCCCCATCCCCCCAAATTTAGAAAATCTGAAGCCTGGACTGTTATAATGAACAACTTTCATCTCGAGTTTTGAAGTACGTAGGTAAAATATTACTTGTTTTAACGCATATTTCTTTGTATATATATACTCATGTGGAATTTGAGTTTGTGCAAGAACGTTTGGCTTGATAATGTAGTTTGTATGAGTTTACTTAGTAAAACACGACAAGGAATTTTGGGAATGATCGATGCATTAAATCCTTTGTGTCGCAGTGTACACAAATAATATACTTTTAACACTGTGTCACAGTGTTCACTAGCAAACTTTTAACTTTGTGTCACAGTGTACATTAGCAAACTTTTAACATTATGTCACAGTATACACTAGCATACTTTTAACTGTGACACAGTGTAAAGTAATATACTTTTAACGTTGTGTCACAATGTACACTAGCCAACTTTTAACTGTGACACAGTGTACAGTAACATACTTTTAACGTTATGTCACAGTGTACACTAGCAAACTTTTAGCTTTCTTCACAGTGTACACTAGCATACTTTTCATACTGTGTCACAGTGTACGCTACCAAACTTTTAACGTTGAATTACGGTGTACACTAGCATACTTTTCATATTGTGTCACAGTGTACGCTACCAAACTTTCAAACACTGTGTCACAGCGTACACCAGCATAATTTTTACGTTGTGTCACTGTGTAGAACAACATACTTTTTAACATCGTGTCACAATATATGCTAGCATACCGTACAATATTATGTCACAGTATACACTGTCATACTGTTTTGTGATAGTACAGTTTAACGTTGTGTGTCAGAGTACACTAGTATACTGTTTAACGTTGTTGTCATTCTATACACTGGCATACTTTCAACTGACGTATATATATAGAAAGAGAGCAAGCGTTCCAAGAACTACTTGGCAAATGTAATGTTATCATCAATCATAGGAGCCAACTTGTCAAGAACTTTGAGGTGGAGGGAAGGTCTTTAACTTTTTTTTATCCATGTCAGAAATTAGAAAATCAACAAAATATATCTAAATGAAAACGGGTCAATACAGTTATAATTCAAACCCTACTTTTACTATGATTATCGTAGATACGAAATGACCCTATCCCAATAAGAAAAGTCAGCACAATTATAATGTTGCGTTGATAACTATCCGAACACTATTAAAATAACCTAACTTCAAATAGAGCACCTGAAGATTAAAAGAAACAAGGCGTTTATTTATACTATGCTAATCCTGTGAGAGAGGTTATGTAGGTAAAAACTGCTTGGGTAGCTTTAGAGACTATTACACCAAGATCACTTTCTTTCATGGCACTGTTACGGTTATTCCCATTCAAATTATGATAACCCACATTCATTATCTTGCATTTATTATAATTAAAACCCATCTTTTATTTATTTGCCCAACTCACTAAATGATCTTTTGGAAATCAGTAGCATCCTCTTCATAGTTAGCAACACCCAAGACTTTAATATCATTTGCAAATTTAAGTAATTTATTGACTGTTCCTCCAAGTATGTCATTGATGTAAATCAAAAAAGAGCAAAGGTCCTAAGACTAAGCCCTGAGGTACCCCACTTGTAACATTAGATATCAAATATGGGTTTGTTTGTTTGTAATTAAGCACAAAGCTACACAATGGGCTGTCTGTGCTCTGCCCACCACGGGTATCGAAACCCGGTTTCTAGCGTTGTAAGTCCGCAGACATGCCGCTGTGCCACTGGGGGCTTAAATATGGGGAAACAAATAATGCCTTTTTTTCTATACGAGGGATTCTGACCATAAAATCGAATGTGATTTATCACAAAATGGATAATCATATTAAAAATAAAGAATAATTATTGAAAATTGCTTAATCAAAAGCCTGACCAATTAAAACACCTCCCAAGGTCACTTTAAGCAAAACAACTCCCAGACCTTCGAAGTTCTGGGGCCACGTAGGCATTGTTGATCAGTTTTCTGCCAGAAGACAACGTGAGACTGAAGAGGACACACGAATGTTTTTTTCACTAATCATGCTACTATTCGAAACACACGACCATGTTAGGTACGTATGGATCGTGATGGTACAACAGCTATTACAGATTTATTCATATGCCTCCAAACCTTCGTTAATTCAGTGCTTATGTTATCAACAAATTCAACTGATCCACTACTTTCCGTACCCCACCATAAGCATTACCAAAGGTATTCCCATGTGTGATTATGCCATCAGAGTAGATGAGTACGACATTTCAGGGTAGTCCAGAGGGAACACGTTTCATTAGCAGTTGAAATGTAGAAGGTGCATTAGACAGTCCAAAGGGCGACACAACAAATTGCCTCAACCCATTTTCTGCACTCATAGCTGTCTTTTCTGTACTTGCAGACTTTTCTTTCTTCTTTCCACTGTTTCATCATTTTGAGGAAATGTTCGACCTGACTTCCAGCGCGTGGTGTCATCGTGAAGTTTAGTGTATATTAGGTTTAATTTTTTTTTCGAATTAATCCCACTCCTGACATAATTGCTATAATGGCTTCTATCGTTGAGTTGTTTCTTTTTAATTGTTTGGTAAAATAATGCAAAGTCTAGTCTACTTAACGATAATAGGATATTTATTTTGTCAACCATAAATTACAAATTCTTCAGACAACGTTCCTCTCGTATCTAAGACATAGCTTAAAATTGGCTGATTAACATATAGCATTCAACAGATAAAACGGTAAAAGATTCACTAATCAACTAAATGACTCGCTGACTAAATTAATTCTAACTCCCTGAGTGGCTGACTTAGGGACAGGTATTTTTATGTAATGTTTATTTTCCAAATACCCCACGAAGATTCGAGATATCAAGTTAGGCCTAAACATCGAATAATCTTCTAGACGTAATGCCAAAACTTCCCAATAGAAACCAAAACATCTAAATTAAAATATTAAAAACACAGCCAAGAACAGTAATGCAGGGATAGCATACACAGGGCCAGCGCTAAGGGGGTGGGCCGTTCACTCCCCCAAATTTCACTATGGCTCACCCAAGTTCATTTACCATAGCGGTTTAATAAATCATATGGATTTTTTAAGCTGCTAAGAAAACGTGTTTTCTATATATATATATCTAATCAAAAACACATTAGGTGTAGAAAAAAGGTGACGGACCTAAAAAAAGATTGAGCGTGCAACATAAAGCAGTGATACAGAAATTGGT
>NW_013668412.1:107188-109325 GCF_000517525.1 Limulus polyphemus | reverse complement strand
AGTTAGCCAAGCCGCGTTTTTTGTTCAACTTGAAGCATGGTAGTGGGTGAAACAAAGTACTCATGTTTGTCTACAACAAACCACAGCAAGTAAGAAAGTGACACTCGATAGTAACCAACATTAGCTCTATGATCGCAACCCTATTATTCGGAACAGATCTATACTTTATAGAACCAATCAGATTCTTTAAAATATATGGTGGTAGTTTTCGTCTTTAAAACAGTGTTAATAACTTCCTTTATAGTAAACCAATGAATCTTGATTAACAATTTCTTTCCATCACCCGCATGCACTTGGTACAGCCGTATCAAGTATAATTATTTACGCTAATGGCTTAAGCTAATATCACGTGACGCTAAACGCTTTTTCATTAGGAGAATTTAATAAAATTTAGCAAACTTGTGCTTAAAAGTTGGCAATGAATAATAACTGTCCACCCGTATGATTGTTTTGAAAACTTTAGCTAGAAACTGGTAACCGAGTTTGCTTGGCCTAAACTATTCTTATGTATCTGTACGTCCTTCACCCTATAGTTTTGCTGCTCTAAATCAACAGTCTTTAATTCGAATGACAAAAAACTGAAAACAGTCCACTTTTACTCTTAGGTGAAGCTGTATAAAAAATTCCAGACAAATAGCTCACGTGACTTTTCGCGTAGGCGTGCGCAAAAAATTTCGTCACATTTGAGCAGTTTTCGTTAAATAACTTAGCAAATTTGGATTATATTTGAACCAAATTTGACACCTAATTGTGGGTTGTAAAGATCAATCAGTATACCGAACTTGAAAAATCCATAAAAGTTAAGTATGTTTTCCTGTCAAATAAAGTTTCCGTACTTTCGGTGCGAAATAAAAAAAGGAAAAATTCAATAAAAATTGGAGAATTTATATCTCTTGTATTTCTCAATGGATTGCCTTGAAATTTGGTGTTTGAAATAAGGTAGAGGTCTCCAAACCTTTTTTGGACAAGGGCCGAGAGGTAGATCTTTTTAGGCTTGTGGGCCGGAGGGGTCGTGGTAAAATTAAGTACACACACACATTGAGGTACACGGGGCAGGCGTGGGAAGAAACACGTTGCTTTATAGGGCACTGGGATCGATATGTTAGATGACGCAATACTAAGTAATATGATGTTTCCCAGCAAATAGAAAAGTGTATCGCACCTAGATTGGCTTTTGCTCAATTATATTTTATTTTTTGTTTTTATAATATTAATTAATTATATTATTACTTTAATAAACTGTTGGGGGCCGGATGTGGCCAGCAGTATTGATACCCCTGAAGTAAGGGTTCAGTAGAGCACATCCACTGAAAATATGTGATAGTTTGGATTACCACAGTCCGAGCTATAGTGCCGGGCCCGAATGTACAACTGGAAGTTTTTATATGTGAAATGTTTCTGGTGAACTGGAGATTACTCGATATTTCGATCTTCTTCTTTGTATCCCCCTGAATCACTAATATTTACTGAAGCCTACATGCTTGCGGTAGCCAGTGTGGCAAAAACCTTCAGCGCCGCCTTGTTGCTTGCATGTGCCTCAGTAATGATTAAATAACTGATTTTGTTGGAGGCAACAATTTGAAAATATAAACTGTACATGACAAGTGTGTCCTGAGTTAGACTAAAATTCATTAGTTTTACGCAGAACCAACTTTTAGATCACACATCCAGGTCCATTAGAAGTGCGTTATCTGTAAATGCGTTACCATTTAAAGGTTAAAAGTCATGAAAACAGACCTTGCATTCTTCTACCCAAGGTAACGTACATGTTTTCTGTTAGAAGTAAACACTGTTCAACACCCTCACTCTGGAAGTAGATTATAATTTTATGTTCACAAAACAAAATGTGGTAGGACAGCAGAAACGCACGTGGCCGATGCGTCATCAATGCTTAATTAATATGGCCTGTTCTAAGAAGGGTTGGTCACTAGACGTACAGGGGAATTGTAACGACTGTCGTGGTTTTGCCCTCGCATTAAGACGAATTTTTCATACTTTGTTTAGAATGCATTAAGTTAGACGTCAACTTTTCAAACAGAGAAGCTTACTTACCGGACAAGCGTGTGTGTGTATGTGTGTTTTCTTATAGCAGAGCCACATCAGGCTATATCTGCTGTATCCACCGAGGGGAATCGAA
>NW_013668412.1:101006-106575 GCF_000517525.1 Limulus polyphemus | reverse complement strand
AGCCACATCAGGCTATATCTGCTGTATCCACCGAGGGGAATCGAACCCCTGATTTTAGCATTGTAAATCCGAAGATTTACCGCTGTCCCACTGGGGGACAAGTGCATTTGGACTAGCTGTTCAGAATATTTTGAAAAAGAACCAAAGTATTCCATTAGAATTATCTGTGTGGGAAAAAAGTACACATTGTAGATTACATTACAGTCAGAATAAAGTGTGTCACACTACTGTGTTGATAATCAATGTAACAACATTGGAAAGGCATAGGATCTAAGACTGTGTCAGGGTTTAATAAGCCCGTTTCCTCCTTTTTTTTTTTTTTGAGAATACTTTGGTTATTGTGAAGTCTACAAGGAACATGTTGTTATCTTAAAGGGAGACTTTTGTTGTTGTGATGTCTACAACAAATGTGCTGCTATCTTAGAGGGAGACTTTGGTTATTGTGAAGTCTACAACAAACATGTTGTTATCTTAAAGGGAGACTTTGGTTATTGTGAAGTCTACAAGAAACATGTTGTTATCTTAAAGGGAGACTTTTGTTGTTGTGATGTCTACAACAAATGTGCTGCTATCTTAGAGGGATACTTTGGTTATTGTGAAGTCTACAAGAAACATGTTGTTATCTTAAAGGGAGACTTTTGTTGTTGTGATGTCTACAACAAATGTGCTGCTATCTTAGAGGGAGACGTTGGTTATTGTGAAGTCTACAACAAGCATGTTATCTTAAAGGGAGACTTTGGTTACTGCAATGTCTACAACAAACATGCTATTATCTCAAAGAGAGACTTTGGTTATTGTGATGTCTACAACAAGCATGTTGTTATCTTATAGGAAGACCTTGGCTATTGTTAGAGAGAAACTTTTGTTATTGTGGTGTCTACTACAAGCATGCTGTCATCATATAGGTATACTATATATAGTTGTCATATTGTCATACTCCAAACAGTTTATTTAATGTACAGGTTTCTAATTTGCTCCAGGACAATTCTTATAATGAGACAACTTATTGTTTTTAGTTTTCCCAAAAATAAATAGTAGATTAATTATTGTGATGGTAAAAATATTAATATTTTATAATTAATAAATCTCAATGTAAGAACACTATTGCTGTTGTGTTTAGCAATCTTAATTGTAATATTCATTGCTACTATAGCCAATGTCTTTGTTTGTATTGACTTTTTTTTCAGTAAAGAACGTTAATACTAACTAATATTTCTCTCTGTTATAGTGCCAACCCAGACCAGCTCCATGAAGTCACCATGGACAACCAGCCAGAAGTTTTCTCACCTACAGGCAAGTTTAAGAGCTTTTACAGAAATATTTCTGTATATCTATCCCAAGCCGACAAACTAAGGCATTAATGAAAAAAATCCTCCACAACCTTTTTTTTCATAAAGCAGAAATTACTGGGTTTGTTGTAATTCTCAGGAAAATGCAGACCTTTGTAGAACACATATTTTTATGATGAAGTACAATTTGTTTGTTATTATTAGAATCTCCAGAAATATGAAAAGATCATTTATATATTTATATACACACACACACACACAATTATTTCACAAATTAGTTACTGAGGATATGCTAATACTTTGACCTACATTCAGGTTAGAGGATTATTCTCCAAAGCAAAAAATTTTCACTGGATGATGCTGTCAACAATGAAATTTCATCTTGAAATAATTATCTTAGGGTTGAAGTAATATGATGGTGAGGTTGTTGTTTACTGAGCTAAATTATTAAACTAAGTGATTGATATCAGTGAAATTATGTTTTTTTTTTTAGCAAGCCCTAGGGGTGCCATCATATCCCCAGTGCGTGCTAGGACTATCAAGGAATATGATCAATTTTCAAATAAACCTTGCTTAAAACAATACAAAAATATACCTTAAATATCTTGCCAATTATAATAAAAGAGAGTCAGTCTCTTTATTAATCAACCAACCTGCATGTTCATCAGAGTATTTTATATGAGTTTATCATACCACAGTTAGCACTTATGGTAGTTGGATTTTATTCCAACTCGAACAAAGCGACAGCCTGGACATCCTTCAGATATCGTCCAGCGCTTTTTCTTATAACTATTTTACAAATTTACAAAAATATATTCAGATGCTTTAGTTTGAAGTCTACTTTTTTTTACTCTTAACATGTAATTAAGCTTAGTGGTATTTAAAAAAACCCTCCAATTTCTTATTATTTTAATAAAATGGAGCTTTTTCAATCTCTTTTTTTTTCAATGATTCTAGCTTTATTGTTTCTACCATACTTAGTGAAAAGACTTATATATCTGCACCTCTATAAATATTACTGTTGCAGTTCCCCCCCACATCTCTAAAAGGACCCAAACTGTATACTTACTTTCAATGTATACCAAATTCATTAATTATATAACACATATGTAACCAAGAAATCATTTGATGATACACATACATAAAGTTTTCTAGCACGTCTCTGAAAAAATGAAATGCTGTTAAGCATTTGCATGCTTTCATAATTTAATCTTCAAACACTTGATGTATAAAAATATATCTTTTGGAAACTTTGAAATCAATTTAAAGCTTCCTACTACTTAAATAAAAATGGCTTCTGAAATGCATTCCTGCATAAAACATTTTTTCAACACAGCTTCATGTATTTGTCTAAGTAGATGATTCTGTTGATATAAAGTCAAGGCTATATGAGTGCATTCTTTCCAGGAATGACATCAAAATGTACAGCTGGTATGACCTTATCTATGACCTTGAAAGTAGATTTTTTGCTTCTCATGTTCTTGTAAACTTAATAAAGATATATTTTTATCGAGAGGTAGTGTAAAATATTTTTCACCTTTTTTGAATATAACAGGAAGCATTTTTTTTGACTTGCATAGTTTATTTGTAAACTTCATGTTAAACTACATGTAAAGTTTCTAAGATATACTTAATCTGTCAGGTTTCGTACTCATAGTAACGTAAAAAAAAAGAGAGTCTAATTTTTATATGCATATCCCTATTGTGTAGTTATTATTCTAATAGTTTTAAAATTTTTCACAGCAAATAGCAGACCTCAGGAAAGAAAATTTCAATCTGAAATTGAAGCTTTATTTTTTAGAAGAAAAAATGGAGAAAAAATTTGATGGAGATAGTAAAGAACTCCACAGAGTGGTGAGTGTGTACCTGTTCTTTATCTTGCTAGCTTTATTATATAATAACTGATAATTTTACGAAACCAGTAAATCTTCCTGTCAGTCGAGCACAGTCATGCATTTCATTTTGAACAAGGTGTCATTATTGTCCTTAATTTTGAAGTAATTAACTTCTGATGATTGGAAACCTTTAAATTTTTATCATATACATTAAATAATCAATTGAAAAAAGTATTCTGGAATCGTACATTTTTCTCATTTCCTGTTGTTATTGTAAGTAATAATAATGATGAATATGTGCGAATATCCTAAATATACTAAATAATCACATTAATGTGTTCTTACATATCTTGTTTTGAGGGTCATCTTCCTAGTCTGCCGTACAAATACTGTATTAGTTCAATAATTTTTCTCAAAACTTAAACTGATAAGATAGAAAGTGTATGTACTAAACCTTCATATTTATTTCAAAACGAATAGTTAAGGAACTTAATTCTGAATGGATAAAAATAAAAAACAACTTTTTCATATCTGTGGGTGAATTTCAGTTGGTCATCTGTACTGGGAAATGTTTTTACAGGCAGTTCTGTGTACTAGTGTACTGTGTACAATGATTAACAGTAACTTTATGTTATTAAACCATTTTAAAAAATCATGGAGGGATTGGGAAACATATTTACATATATCCCCCTGCAAGTACATATAATGCGTACCAGCAGAAAAATTTCCAGAAATTCATTTCCGCTACTGTCTATAATGGAAGTTTATCTAAATTTAGAATGTATTACAATTAGTGTTTTTACAATGTTTGTAAATTTTATGATTCATAAAGTTTAGCAGTACCAGCATTCAGGATATATACAGAACTTAGAGCTCATGCAGTTATTCAGTAACAATATTTACAACGTATATAAAGTATATTAGAATCAGTATTGAAAATATTTGTAGAACCTACAACTCACAAGGTTTATTAATGTTGGTATTCACAGTGTTTCTAGAGCTTCCAACTCGTAAAGTTCAGTAATATCAGTATTTGCAGTTTTTGTAGATGATGTTGTACAGGTCGTAAGGTTTATCAGTATCAGTTCCACAATATTATTTTGGAAATTTTTACTTGGTAGGTTCTAACATTATCTTTTTTTTTTTGTACTTTTTGTGATGTTAAAATCAGGCATTATAATATTTTTCAGAACATAAAGCTTCAAGTTGATGTAGCAACTCTACATAAAGAACTCGAACAAAAACATAAACTTTTACAGGATGCATTGTAAGTATGCTGTAATTTACTCAAGTACGTACTATACGGGAAAATATTTAACAACCTTATTTGTTATATTTGGTTCTTAAAAATGAGCAAATATTATTGAGTCTTGTATAATGATGACTCATTTAAAATTCATTGGAATAAACCAAGCAACTCTGATATCAATAATAACTTCATAGCATTCATGACCTGTTTGTTAGTCATGAAATGTTTTTAATGGTAAAGTTTTAAGACTGAGAAATGAATACTTACATAAACAAGATTTGAAATATGTCTTGCTGCATCATTAATACAATCATCGTTTTGAAAAACCAAATCTATTTCCAATTTGAAAGGAATATACAATTAAGAATATTTCTGAGATCTCTAAACAACTGTCAGATTTAATATGTACAGTTTATCTGTATTTAAGTAACATTTAAACCTGAGATGTGCTTTATTTCAGATGGGAGTATCTTTAGTGTGTGTGTGTGTACACATACGTACATCAGTATTCTGTACTCTGTGTGTGTATGTATACATATGTACGTCATGGTACATTGATATGTTGTACTGTGTGTATACATACATTCATCATGATACATCAGTATGATGTACTGTGTGTGTACATACATATATTATGATATATCAATATGTTGTACTGTGTGTGTGTATACACATATGTACATCAGTATTCTGTACTGTGTGTATACATACATTCATCATGATACATCAGTATGTATGTTTGTATGTGCAGCATGAATACAAATCTTTTCATTTTATTCTATTTTAATCAGGTTAAATTATATCATTAGTTTTCTACACATATTTGTTCATATTCAAGGAAAATACGCTTGGTCTTGGATATGTTCTTAATTTTTTCAAATTATAATGTTTGTATTAAATTTTTATTTCATGACAGAGGAACCCTAGAGAAGTTAGAATACAACCACAGAAAGGAAATGGAAGAACTAAAGAAAAAGACCAATGATAGGAAAACTCAGCTTCAAGGAGAAATAACAGTATTTGAACAGGTAAGTTTATAGTGTTCATATTTTCAGTTAATCCTGATTAGAATAATAATCGCAAGCATCAGTTACACCTAATAATCTGTGATAAATGTTTATCAGACAAGTACTTGAAGTACTTTGAATTACGGGCAACGCTAAACAAGGGCTACCTGCGCTAGCCGTCCCTAATTT
>NW_013668412.1:96352-100579 GCF_000517525.1 Limulus polyphemus | reverse complement strand
TGTGACAGGGATTCGAACTCACGACCCGCAGATTTGAGAGTCGAGAGTCCTAACCACCTGGCCATGCCGGGCCCGTATCAACTCTCAACATTCTATAAAGTATGATTGATTGATTACATTAGGTGGTGTAGTATTTTATGATTGTAATGCAATTATAATTAATTTTTAAAATAATTCTGTTAATTACATGTTGTTACCTAATTGTTCATATTTTCAAATAAACTTGTGTATGTTAATTATTTTTCTACCATTATTTTAAAAATGTGAAAGTTTTATTTGGTATTTTATGAGAAAAGTTTTTTAATTTATATATTTTTGATAAAAAAATTTTCATTTTTAAATATAACACACACACATATAGTAATGGAAAAGTTATAGCCAGTTTTAAATTGATAATTGCAATCTTTTTGAAACTGGTAGGAGCTCCAGTTTAACAGCAAACCCAGGGAAAGAGAGAGTGATGTTGAAGATCATTGCAGTGAAGCCTACAAACAAGCTTTTGGTCTTGATTTAAATCATGTGAGTTCACATAAGTTACTGTAGGAAGAAGGTGTAAGTTTCCAAAATTGTTTTATGTTACTTTGCATATTACATATGTGATATCTAATTTTGTTTTAGAGTTAATTTTATATCTTAATTTATGTTAATATATAGTTAATTATATTTTAATTTTATACAATTTTCTAATTATTAGAGCATTCACTTTACTAGACTGACAAAAGCATAACTTGTGCAAAATATCTTATATTTTTGATAGTTTTATTTTCACAGAATTTGTTAGGATATGATTTGTAGTGATAAATTTAGGCGAACATGAAAAAAAAAGCATATTGATAATTCTAAGGTTGGTATTTTTTGTTCCCACTAGACTTGTCCTCTTAATGATGTACCAAATGACAGTAGTGATATGGAGAAACGTAGACTAAAGCAGTTAGTGAACGAATTGAAAGCTATCATATCTAAAAAAGATGAGGAAATGGAGGTAAGAAATTTTTTAAACTTGCAAGTAATGTTTAACTTCAGTTTTAAATGTTTATTGCTAGCAAGAAATGTTTAATCTTAAAAAAAGTTAACCCTAGCATAACATTTAACTCTAGCAAGAAATACTTAATCCTATCCAGAAACTTGTAACCCTAGCAAGAAACATTTCATCCTACCAAGAAATGTTTAGTCATAGTAAGAAATGTTTAATCCTAGCAAGAAATGTTTAATGTTAGTAAGAAATGTTTAATGTTAGTAAAAAACATTTAATGTTAGTAAGAAATGTTTAATATTAGTAAGAAACATTTAATATCAGTAAGAAATGTTTAATACTAGCAAGCATTGAATCCTAATAAGAGATGTTTAATCCTAGCAAGAAATGTTTAATGCTACCAAGAAATGTTTAGTCATAGTAAGAAAAGTTTTTTCCTAGCAAGAAATGTTTAATATTAGCAAGAAACATTTAATGTTAGTAAGAAACATTTAATGTTAGTAAGAAACATTTAATGTTAGTAAGAAATGTTTAATGTTAGTAAGAAACATTTAATATCAGTAAGAAATGTTTAATACTAGCAAGCATTGAATCCTAATAAGAGATGTTAAATCCTAGCAAGAAATGTTTAATGCTACCAAGAAAGATATGTCTTAACCTTACTATCTGTATTTTGATACTGTAAAATTATTGTTAATATCTCACATATTAGAGAAGTCATTTTTTGAATTTAATACCTGAAAATGTGATTAAAAGGTATTTTATTGACACTTTAATCTTTTTTTGCATAAAAGGATTTAATCTTCTAAAACAGAGGTTTCTAAACTTTTTGTTGTAGATCACCTGAATTTTTTTTTTTGGGGGGGGGGGATTTCAGCAGACCACATAATAACAGAATAATTTAACAAAACAAAATAAGCAAATAAAGATCACTATAATATTAATTACAAACTTACTTTCCTATGTTTTAATGAGATGTAATTCCTTTTTTTTTGTGAGCAAATTTCTAAAAAGTCAGGCATAATATTCCTCAATGTTAGCCTAAGATCAGGAACAGCATTTATCCTGCTTTTATATTAGGTCTTCAGAAGCACAAGTGATGAAAATCACAGGTACATAGTAGCAAATAACATCAGAAATCAAACTGCCTTGTCTGCAGGTTTTGGGTACTCTCCAGTTCTCTGAATACAAAACTCTAATAATGACTTTAATGTTTCGCTACAAGAAACTCCAATAACCATTCTTCTTCTTTCATAGAGACAGCAACAGGCAAGTCATTATTTTACAATGTGTGAACGCTCTCGTCTAAAAAATAATTTTCCACTTGAACTAATGTTGAGTTTTAGACTTTTTTTTTTTCATTTAATTTATACACATCCTTCCTGCTGAATTTTTAAAGTCTCAAGTATTGAGTTTACTCTGGAATCTACCAACTCTTCATTTCTGTAATTATAAAACCTTTAAGTGTTCACTTGACTCAATGTCAACAGTTTAGGAACTTCAGTTCTAAAGAAACTTCACCAACAGAAATTTCACGGCAAAATAAAATTTTGATATGATGTGTTTTGGATGAGTGCTTTGTTTGTTTGATATTACACGCAAAGCTATACAATGGCACCTATCTATGCTCTGCTCACTGTGGGTTTCAAAACCTGATTTTTAGCAATATAAGCCCTGAGACTTATCACTTATACAGGGAGGGGAGCTTGCATGTTATTTAATAGATTACGCACACACTTTGAGTAAGTTACAGTGATGATATAGTTTGAGTAAGTTACAGTGATGATAGAGTCTGTGTTTAAACTGTAATTGCTTATACTAGTTCAATAATTTTTTTATGCCCCCACTGTTTTGTGAAGTAGAATGAGGCATATTTGGTTACTCCTGTCCGTCTGTGCTTCATCCATCCGTCCCAGTCTTGTGTGCAGAATATCTCAGGATTGAATAGATGGATTTTGGCCAAACTTATACTTTGCATTTGGAACTAAAATTTAATCACACAAATGAGAAGAAGGTTATTAGTGAAACATACACAAAGAAAACACAAAATCAAACAAACATAAAACTAAGTCAAAACAGATACATCAAATAAACACCACTATGAACTTAAAATAATTGAGAACAATAACAAACTAAAAAAGGCTGAAACTTGTTACTTTTTTTTAGAAAACATGTTTAAAAATTCAATTTTTTTCTAACTTCTTCTGTTTACTGTAACAAATTTTATGGTTTTGTAATTTTGTGTTTTATGGATAAGCTTTTTCAAAGTTATATTTTTAATCTTTATGTAACTTAAATAATTTGTTACTATTTGACTCCAACATTTAAATGTCAACATTTTCCTGTTGTAAAACTGGTGACTTATGTAATAATTCTCTTTCACACTTTTTTAAATGTAGTTTCAACTGTGAGAAACAATATGATAAAGAATCAGTTTAGACAGCAGCCTTGATATGTACAGGCTCTGTTTTTTCTGATAAAACTGTATTTTAAACCTAAATAATTTTTGGAACTTATAAAAGGTTTTGGCCCTTTGACTTGAAATATAAGTTCTTCAATTTTGTCATTCCCTACACGTATTTTAGAAAATGTGTTAAATTTCAACTCACAGCTAAATACACTGATGAGAAAAGAGTTATGAAACACTCATCCCTCTGATTTCTTGCATATGTACATCTGTTTTGTTTGAATTATGCTAACAGTGTATTAAAATAGAGTGTGGTAGTAGCGATCTGTGTTAAACATAGTGTTAATCTGTGTTATATAGAGTTAAATCACTACTTAGGTTATAACTTTGTTTTGTTCTGTTTAGATGTCAAACCAAAAATTCTCCAAAGATGAAGAGAAAATCAAGTTTCTAGAAATAAAAATCCAGAAGAGAGAGAACTTAGTTCAAGATTTGACCCAGACCATTAGCAAAAAGGATAAAGAGATACAACAACTGAACAAAATTTTAGAGGACAGACATGGAGCAATTGAATCTATTGATGGAGCTTTCACCACAGCCCTCTACAAGGCCACTGTGGCAGTGTCGAACGGCAACAAAATTGGTATTGTTGAAGCAAGGGAAGAACTCAAAGCGGCCTTGAAAAGAGTTAGTTTGGATTGTGTATGTTTATAAAGATGGTAGTATGTATGTGTGTGTGTGTATGTATATATATATATATACACACACACTGAGTGGTCACAAGTAAATAGACACCTTAATTTTTCATCTATTTAACTGTATTTATGCTAACTAATTTGTGTTCACA
>NW_013668412.1:53879-95352 GCF_000517525.1 Limulus polyphemus | reverse complement strand
AGATGGAGCACCATGTCACACTGCTAGAAACACCCAAAAGTGGCAGGAAGAAAATGGTATCCAGATGTTGCCCTGGCCGAGCCAATCTCCTGACATGAACCCCATCGAAAACCTCTGGGCCATACTCGACCGGCAAGTCAAAAAACAACAACAAAAAAAAAACAACTTCGAGGGGGGCGATCTACTCCAAGTTTTGATGCAAGAGTAGGCGACAATCCTACAATCTAAAATTGACAAGATGATTCTCACGATGTCCCAAAGGATCAACGAACTCCACGAAGCGAAAGGAAGATCTACTAGATATTAATTAAATCATAAATATATCAATTCATGTGAATGTGACTGAAAAATTTCATTTTTTCTGAAAAGGTGGTGTCTATTTACTTGTGACCATGCTGTGTATATATATTAAATAATACACATTCTTTGTGTTAAGTAAAGTAGAATTCTAAGAAATTGGTTTCTAATTTAATAATTCATCACTGCTTGAGTTATAATCATCTTATGATGATTTATTTATGTACCATTTGTGTACCATGGTATGCTACACTTTATTTTATGGTAGTCTTTTTGCGAACCTCCTCAATCACTGTTTGATAAGTGATTTATTTGTGTGATTTTAAAAAAAGTTTTAAGCCTTATTTTTATTGTATTATCTGTAAAGCTATACTTACCCTATTAATGTTTGTTAGAACCTTGTTTCTTAATTGTTAATCTCATAATCTTCATAAATAAAAATTTTTAGTACCATAACTTTTACAAAAAAGTAACTTATTTTGTTGTTGCTTAAATAATAATAGAAATGATTCATCATGTAGAAAATGTAGCCTAATTAAAAAGAGGTACATCATGGCTCAGTATAAAAACATATTTAATCTTTAGATTAAGTTTCAGAGTTTACAGAGTCAGCCATCAACAATCTCTTTAGGTGTTTCGAAATGAATGCTAAACTCTAACCAAAAACCTGCTGTTTTCATTTCATCTTATTCTAAATTTTAGAATTGTGGAAATTCTGTATTGGTCATCTTTCTATATTCTGGCATATCTCAATCATCCAATCCTTATTTTTATATAAATTATTTATTCAATTTATGTTAACCCATATATTACTTGCATGTCTTATTAAATATATCATGCTATTGAAAAATGTCCAAAGATTAAATATATTTTTCCATTTTGTTCCTCATTCTTATTTAAAATGACTGGTGAAATTTCAACCACAGTTATTTTTTTTACTTTTAGCAATATATTTTATACAGTGTGTTTCATCTTGGTCATTAACAAAGATATATTTCAGTGATTATAATTTTAGAACTGTTCGGTGGCATAATTTACAAAAGTATGTGAAACATATAGAAATATTTATATATTAGATTCACAAAAATGTGTCATGCATACAGTTATAATGAATTAATGTTTATGATGTAAAATTCGGTGTTAGGAAAAGTAGCAGAGTAAGTCAGCATATATTAAATGCTGTTTATTCTTACAAAGAAACTAACTTAGCAGTTTATATTTGAACATTCACCTAGGTGCTTTTTACCAGTTCTGAGGAAGTGACAGATACTCTGAGAGGCATATCCAGTTTTTCTAAAGAAGATTTACTAGACGAAGTACAGAGACTAAGAAATGAGCTTCAATCAAAAGAAAATAACATTCAAGTATGTAGAAATGTAACATTTCACAGATATTTTACTAATATAATAAGTACATTACTTTAAGGCCATTAAAAGAAGAATTTATATTTCCAAGCATTAACGGTAATTTTTTATAAATCTGATTTGAAACTATATTAACAAGAGCAATCAGAAAGACTGCATACCCTCGCCCCACCATCCGTTTCGAGATTGTATGTGTTTATATTGGTTAACGCCAAATTTTACCTTCGAAAAACTCAGAAAATCCTTCTCAGATCCAGAATTATCAGTGAGATGGATCATTTTTTGTAGTGTGATGAAGAGTCTTAATTTTAATGTGCCCATGAAGTTTGGTACAAGTCCAAACATATTTTACAGAGTTATTACCCCAAAACTGCAAGAATGCCCTATTTCCCCATTATAAAAAAAATTATTCAAAGTGATCCAAAATGTGATTTAGGATTTGGATCTGGACCAAATTTGGTTAGGACTTTATCATACTGACTTTCAATCTGGTTTAAAATTTTTGCTTACTATTAGTTGGTCTATTAGTTTTCGGAGAAATGTGACAGAAACACAGACAGACACACAAACGATTACAATACCCTCGCCCCATTCTGGGTAATAATTTAAATGAAATCTTCTAATAGCTTCTAGTTACAATATGGCTAAAGTTTAGTTATTTATTTTTACATCACCATAAAATGACTAGTACAAAACATAACTCATGAAATGTATAATGCACTCTGTATTTTGTTTTTAGATTTCATAGTTCCTAAGCATTTTGAAAAAACAAGAGTTCAACTAAAAAAAAAGTAAAAGTTTGTGATATTCTAAGGATCCACATCTTTTAAAGGTAGAGTTTGATACAAAAGATAAAATTTGAAATGGATTATTAACAATAACAAACTAAGTGGTAATGGAGTTGTGGTAACAATATGCTTTATGCATTAAAAAAAAAAAAATCACGTTCACAGTTTATTTATAAAAGTAAATTATAAAAGTAAAAAAAATTAATTTTTACTACAGTTCTGTAAATAAAATGTACAATACTTACCTGCAGAAATATAAATCTTGAGTTTAAATCTATATAACATTTTCTGAGTCTATGCCTAGATTCTCGAACAGCAGTCAGCAGAACGATCACAACAAGTCCAGAACTTACAATGTAGCTTGAATTCTCTACAAGAAGAGATATCTAAATCTGCTAAGCTACATAGCAACCTATATGTGGAAAGGAATATCAAGGTAGCCCAACTTCAACATCCCATTCAGGATACTCATGGGGAAATGGAGGTTTGACTGTCTTTTACCTCAAGACCTTAATAATGTTAATTATTCCTGCTCTAATGGTTTTACTTTTATTTTATAGTTATTAGCATATCTGTAATGTATAAGAAATAAAGGCAAATATTTAGAAATATGATTTGAAAGCAAGAGACATATCTTTTAGGTGTAAATGTTTAATTATGAAATATAAGTTTGTAGATATAGATTGGAATCTTCAAGGAATTACATGTATCTGAATGATCTGCCACATCATAGAGTGTAATAATTCTCTTAGTATATAGATTCCAGGATAGACTTTTTGGTTTAAGATTGAAATGTTTTAATTTTTTGGATTAAGAATAAGGTAGACATTTAACCCTTCAACTGCAGTTGACATCATATAATGCAAGCATTTTGCATGCAACATCTTGAATGGCCCACCGCAAAAATTCACAAATCGTTGTGTATGGGGTGGTACACAGACTTACACAAGCTGCAAATGAAGGGTTTAAAATTTAAAGTGTTTTAAAACCTTATTGTTTTATTTAGGACATAGATTTTTTTTCAGTAACCTATTACAGTTGAATACATTTTATATGAGATTAAAATATTTGAGAGAATATTAAGAACTGCAAGGCTTAAACTGGTAATTTTACATCTTTCTCTAAAACTCCCTTGCACTTTACGTGAATGAAAACATATCTGATCGAAGAGGTAGCAAAGCTGGAGATTTTACTTATACGTAAGGATGTTTGTGAGAATAAAAGAATGTTTTAGAAAACTTAAAAACAAATTGATACCTTGAAGTGCTTCACTGAAAAGAAGGAAAACATTTTATTCAGTTGTACTGTATAGTGTTATTCATGTTTCCATACTTGCAGGAACTTGTAGGTGAAAGAGACAGCACCTCAGAAGAAATGGAGAAGTCATTTAAACGTATTATTAATAACCTGCATTTGAAAGATTCTACAATAAGGGAACTGGAACAAAGATTAAAAAATGCTTTTGAACATAAAAATGAAGAAATTCAAAGATTAAAAAGAGAACTGATTTCTTCAAATGAAGCAATAAAATCTCATAAAGAAGAAAATGAAGCTTTGAACCTACAGATTTTTCAACTTAAAGAAGAAAGAAATCACTTTGAAATGGATCTGAAGCTTAAGAATGAACAGTTTATTGAATTAACAATTAAAATTGAGAACTTAGCTGAGCAGCTGAAAGTATCTGAACACAAAAAGTCAGAACTTGATCGGTTCTTAAAAGAAAAAGAAAAATGCTTCCAAGAAATTGTCAATAGTTTGAATGAAACTCACAAAGAATTAAATGATAAAAAGATGATGTTAGAGCAGCTCCAAGGGAAATTTAAATTTACATCAAATGAGATGGAATTATATAAAAATCATGTAAACTTACTTCAATATTCACTTTCAAAAACAGAGCACAATCTGCGCATCAGAAATGAAGAACTTGCTTTGGCTTTTGAGAATATAGAGATGCTGAAAGCACAAAAAAAAACAAGTTTCATCAATGAAGTTGTTTGTTTGACAGAACCATTAAGACACGTAGAAGAGTGTGAAATGAAAGTGATCAAAAAACAAGATGACAAAGAGGTTATTGATCTTGAAAATACTAAGAACGAGCTAAATGAGAAACATGTTGCACTAACTGTTCAGGAACTTAATAATAAGCCTACTGAATTAAGTGCATTAACAAATTATCATTGTTATTTACAAGACTGCCTTGAGGATATGAAACAAAGTCTTGCTGAGAAAACAGATTTGATTGGAATAGCAAACAGAAAGATTGAAGAACTTAATAGAGAAATTGAACATCTCAGTGTGAAACTACAGAAAGAGGGTGAAAAAAAAGGGCAGTTAATAATAGATGAGAATTCTATCATACTATGTCCTAGCCAGTTAAAAGAGAAGATGATTTCTACAAGTGATGTGTCATCTCGGGTCATTGGCAGCCATGAAACTTCCTGCCAGCAAGTGGAAGATATTAATAAAGAGGTTAATCTAATAGAGAATGCAGTACTGGATAAAAACAGTTGTATTTGTAAGCTCCACAGTGCTTTAAATGCTAAAAAGGAAGAAGTTGTTTTTGCCAATAAACAAATTGAATCTTTAAGTGAGCATTTGAATTGTGTAAAGGTAGAATTAGTTAAGCGAAATAAAGAGCTGGACAAAATATTTAGTGAGTTTACAGAACAGAAGAAAGGAAAAGATAAAATGAACATGAATGACAGTCTGCTGAAAGAAGGAAAACAAAGAAACATTCATCAGGAAAAAGTTGTTGGCTTTTCTAACACAATTACATCAGATTTTCCACACCTGACCAGTGGAAACCATGTGTTACAAGACAAGCTTAAACAGTGTACACAACAACAAACAATTCTGCAAAATCAGATCACCAGATGGAAAGATGAATTGTTGTGGTTAAAATCTGTGAAATCTCAAAACGAAGCAAGAAGTGATCTTGTAGAAGTAAGTTTGAAGTGTTTCCTCTTATTTCTGTTTAACAGTAATAATATATATATATATTTTTTTTAAATAATTATTTATACTTTTATAGTAAGGAGCCAAAATTTAAACAGTGCATATATTTTGAGTTTACACAAACTGTGGAAGAGAAAATTTCAATGACAGCTATGTTTCTAGGATACACAAGAAGGCTGATTTAGAAGAAGCATAATTATTGGAGTTGGCCATACCCACTAGTGGGTCTACAAGTGCAATAGCACTTAAAACAAATCAGTTATAAAATGTTTTACATTCAAATTGCACAAAACCTAAACCTTGCAACTTAAGCATAATGCTTTAATGCTTAAGCATTTTACAGTGACATGTGAATGCCACAAAAAGCAAGATCTTAATCAGTATAGGTTTTGTGTCTGTGTAGATTTTTGTCATCTCTGTCACCTGCTTCTTTGTCTGTGGTATCTCCCGCAGATGGAAACTTTGATGAGAATATCCAATACCAAAAAGGAATATATCTCATCAGGAACTGTTTCAGAACATTTCTTAAGATGAGATGAGATGGCTGTAATGGCTTATATCAAATCCCTGAACATCCTCCGAGTGTTGAATGCAGTATGAGTGTTTCATAAAACAAAAGCTGATTTGGGGCTAATTATCGAGTAGTTAAGGAGATATTTGATTCTATCTTAATAACATCAAGCATTTGGCTAAGCCTAGCCACCATATTAATAATAAATTTTACATCAGTCTTATTGCATGCAATAACTATATCATGAGATAATTGGAAGACATTTAGTGATGCACTGTAGATACTCTGAATTTTATTTTTTTTAACTTTTGTGGCTTATACTTTGAAGCATCCTCTGTTGACATAAACTTATTTAATTTAATCTTAAATCATGCTAAAAATAATATTATACATGTTGATGTGCCACAATCTAACTGTGGAAAGACTTCTTCCATTATCTCTTCCAAAAAAATATTGAATAGCTTTATTTTTAGAGAATGATAAGTTAATAAATCTGGAAAAATTCCTTCTTAATAACAGATATTTTGTTGAGAAAGAAAATCTTGATATTAAAAAAACGAGGAATTCAAAAACTTCAGTAAAAATCTACAATATTTAATCTAAATGAGAGATCCTTTAATGGGATTGTTTGTAAAAATTGCAGATAAAATAATTCAGTTGTGATCAGATGTTTTGTTGAAAGTAGGTACAGATTTTTGGATAAGGAAAAATGTGATCAGATGAATAATTCATATGTTAAAGTTCTTTTTTAATAAAACTAAGCAATAATTTGTGTTTTTGAATAGCTTATTTCTGTAAAATCAAGCTGATAATTTGAAAAGCTGTAGTTTGTGATGTTACTTATTTTAATATATAAATAACTTGTTTTTTATGAAACAGACAGTTTTATCACAAGCACAAAGTGAACCTTCACATAAAAATGAAAGTCAGACAGACGACAAATGTTTGGGAAGTACGACATCTCCCTTCTTCCATGTTCAAGAACAAAAAGAGCATGAAACACTGTCCAGTGAGCTGTATGTGGAGTCCTCACAGGTGTATAGGTTGAAGGACTTGTTGTCCCAAGCGCATTTACAGGTAAGACCAGATGTCTCAATATTTATCTGTCATAGATTAAGTCATAGTTAAACAAGTTTTTCTAATTCAGACTTGCTTATGAATTTGTTTGCAAGTAATTGAATGATGAAAAAAATTTTAGCTCTAGAATTGGCTAACAATATGCTTA
This sequence comes from Limulus polyphemus, assembly GCF_000517525.1. NCBI lineage: Eukaryota > Metazoa > Arthropoda > Merostomata > Xiphosura > Limulidae > Limulus > Limulus polyphemus. The sequence continues at coordinate 88,212 of NW_013668412.1, read as the reverse complement.
GATTTATGACTTCATTGTACTACAACCAGCATGTTTTATGTTTTTGTAAGTTGTGTAACTTAATTTTTAAAATTTTAAATATCTTTTTATATAATAGAAACGTTAAACACTGTTCACAAATGCAGAAGTAATTAAATGGTCCAATGTTATAATGGCATGTTTATAAGATACCTTTTCATGTATTATATTCTTATCTTATGCATTACCGAAAGAGAAAACACTTAAGATTTAGAACTATTTAGCATGAATGATGGTGATTGAAATAAAAATTCAATTAACACACCAAAAAATAAAATAAAACAGAAGTAAGTTTGAAATCTTTATTGATAGATCCAGAGCCTTCATGTTCAATTAGAAAACAGTAAGAGTCAGGTGAGAAAACAGACCTCTCTTGCCTTGTACTATGAATCTCAACTGAAAAAAGCAGAGATATTTTCTATAAGCAGGAGTGAAGGAGATATAACGAAGGTAACAGATCATAAAGACTTTGTTGGAATACTTCTTTTACCAGAGACAAACAAAGTGTTGTTGAATCACTCAGTTTCTCAACCAAATATTAATCTAGCTGTTCAACCAAATTCAAGAAAGAATGAAAGAAGTAAGAGTCTTCTCTCAACATCGGCGAGCTGCAAACTGCCTAATGACAAGGTGAGTGAAAGTTATTATTTGTGGAGGCAACTTCAATCTCACAATCTCTCCAAATTTGGTCATTCAGATAATGTGTGCAACTTAAAGAAGGAAGTCTTTGTGTTGGTGTTAAGAGTAGAACAACTGGAGAAAAAGGCCCAGAAGAAGCTGGAAAACTTCAATAATGCAGTAAGTTATTTAATGTTACTGTAATCATATTAAAAGTGTTAACATGGATGATATAGTAAAAAAGAAACATGGCATATAACTTTAGATATACTATGTCTTATTCCACATACACTGAACTAATTGATTTATATAATCTCAATAGAATCATATTTGCTACGGGTTATTAAAAATGAAATTTCTGTTAGTGATATGACTGGAAATCTAAAAATAAATATTAAGTATAAGAGATCTACATTTAAGTTTTAAGTGAACTTACCTTACAATTTTACAAACACTTGCCCAGTCTGTACAAGTTGACGAGGAGGAGAAATTGCAGAATCAACTGTTCTATTCTCAGAGGGTGTGTGAATTACTACAGTTTCAGCTGGAAGAGCTTACTAATCTCCTAGAAAGACTTCTGTCACATGATGCTAATGGCCAGCCGAGTCCTAGATTGTGGACACCGGAGTGTATATCTCGTGTCAGGCAGTTTCTGTCGGAAAGTAGGAAATTATCCAACTGCTTGTCACACAGCTTGCTTGGTAGGTTAATAGGTGTCTAGTTTTAATTCACGGGTCATAATTATGGGAAAACACCTTTAAATTATTGTTATTTAATGCCAGCTAATAATATAACCAGTGAAAAAGTTGTAAATCAATCTGACAGTAGATAATATTTAATACATTTCTGTAATTACAGGTTTTTAAACCAGTATATAAAAATAACATTTTAGATGTGTAGTTTGTATATAACAAGTAATCATACAAAATTTCTTTCATACAATGCCAGCTGATACATATACTATTGAAATTAATTTTTTTTAGATATGCAATTTGAAATTAATAATTTTAGAGAACTGTGATGAAAAAACAGCTGCAGTCAAATTTGCTTTTCCTTATTTTTGTTGAGCCTAAATAAATCTTGATGTACTACCCAAATTTGGGAATTTTTTGCAACAAACATTTTGGCATTTCACAAGAAAGTAAAATCTCAACAACTTAGTCATTACTTCTTTATGAAATACCAAAATATATTTTACAGGTAAAATATTTACTGACATTTAAAAATAGTATACACTTATATATTTAATTATAGATACAGTTCTTCTACAAGTGGAATATAATGTTTTCACTTTATATGCAGATCACCGTTTGTGTTAATATTATTATAAAAGTGAATGGTGGTCAGACAAAATCATGTTAATGTTATTCTAAAAGTGAAGGCTAGTTAGAAAAAATCATGTTAATATTATTCTAAAAATGAAGGGTAGTTAGACAAAGTCATGTTAGTATTATTCTAAAAGTGAAGGGTGGTCAGACAAAGTCATGTTGATATTATTCTAAAATCAAAGGCTGATCAGACGAAATCATGTTAATGTTATTCTAAAAGTGAAGTTTAGTGGGATAAAATCATGTTAGTATTATTCTAAAATGAATGGTGGTCAGACAAAGTCATGTTAGTATTATTTTGAAAGCGAAGGGTGGTCAGACAAAATCATGTTAATATTATGCTAAAAGTGAAGTTTAGTGGGATAAAATCATGTTAGTATTATTCTAAAAGTGAAGTTTGATCAGACAAAATCATGATTTAGAAATGGACCATTCATTGCATGGTAACCCAGATGTTAGAATCATAACCGATGCATCTTTTAACCTGATTTATTGTTTTATAAGAACATGAAGTATAATTTATAGAATATCAACTGACACAAATTTTAACCATATTTATCATAGTTTTAGTTCAAAAATTTTAGAGCTTTATTTTAATTCAAAAGTATCATGGAATTTTGTGAAGTTGGTGCTTTAATCATGTAAATATTTAGGTTTTTTTTATAAGCTCTTTTCTATGTTGAGAAGTTAATTATCTGTTAATTAACTGAGCAGATCAACTTTCTTCTTAATTATGATATCCTCTCATAACTTCTTCACTTTAGTTATGCCAACTTATTAATGATTTACTGATTTAATAAATCTATTATTTTTTCCCCATTTGTTGGAAATTCTTGTATATGTGAAGAAAACAACATTATCCATTCTGGAATTCATAATTGTGCTTTGGAAATACAACCAGACTTATCCACTTTTCCCGATCTGAAACTGAATACCTAGTGAGTATTGAATTGTATCTTCAACATTAAAATAATAATAATAACAATACAAAGACAATGTTTCTGTGTATAGTGTTTCACTAAAACAATTGATTTGTTGGCAAAATACATAATATTGGAGATAATGAAATATTTTCAAATTATCTGAACTTTACTGTTTAACTACCAAAATTTAGAAATATCTAAATAAATCTTGAAATATACTTTTGATAATGCCAAATCAGAAGAAATATATATATGACAGATTTTAGTTAGTTGTATAGAATACACAAGTAATTGAAAAGCATTAATGTATTTTCTCTTTAGAAACATGTATGAAACCATTTAAGGTGTAATGTTATCTTCTTATCATATTCCAGTTTCTTGTCTTTTGTAAGTACAATCTCATACTGATTTCTTGACATTAACAATGGTAAATTGTATTTAAATCCAGTGTTATTGCCCAGCATCTTTGTACCCTGAAATCTTGTTTAAGTACAAAATTTGTTCGTTATAAAGTAGTACCAAGTGAATGATATCTGGGAATTAAGATGAAGCTCATGCATCATATTAAGAGTAAAACATCACCACCTAAAATACACTAAAGCCACCACTGGCTTTTGACATCAAGCTGGAAGTGTATAAAATAGTAATATTATATTTAAACCTTTCACATTACATGTACATTCCTTTTTAGTATCAACTGCCAAATCAAGGTAACAAGGCCCATCCAAGCAAATAACTATATAAATTGATGGTCTGACACACCACTAGACTATAATAACTCTTGAAGTTTTGATCTACTCCCATTCTTTGGAGATAGATGTTACATTCAGGTTCTGACCATATGTCTCGGACAGGTTCAATTACTAAAGTATACATTAAACATTAAATGTTCAATAAGAAAAGTTAGTACAAAAACAAATGTTGCAAAGATAGAATTGAATAATTCGTAATGATACATAGAGTTAAGGATACCACATGTGAAAGATAACTACAAGAATGTGATCATGTTCAATATAGAACATGTAATTACTGATGCTTTATGTGTAACCACTTCTCTTTACTCTGTCGTAATAAACTAAGTGAGTTAAAAAAATCTATGAGAAATAGTCACTGCTCTAACTAGCCAATACTAGACCAGCTCGTGCCAATTGAAGGAAGCATGGCTTTGGCAAAATATATCAATAGGCTACACTTGTCAGCTGCAAAGAGGGTGAAATACTCTTCTTTGAGACAAGCAAGACATGCACATAAACAAGAGCAGGCCACTGATTGAAACACTAGCTTGCAATTGGGTTTATAATTTAAAGCGAATTCTAATTAAATTAATGAATTATTTTAACATGAATGCAGAGCAGTTAGTTAGGACTTACTAACTGGCAGCTCAGAGAAAATCATGTTACAAAGTGTATTTGTTTCTCTTTGAACTGTTAATGGGTGTTGAGAAGAAAAAGTTGAGATGCATTACACAATAACAATCAAAGTTACAAGACAAAACAAAGGCAGCTGCTTACAGTGGGTATATTGAACTGGTAAGAAGGGTGTGGAGAAATGTTTAATCAAGTTGTCTTATCAGTTCAATGTGAGTCCCCCCTTCAGCTACACTAAAAAAAGAAAGTTAAATGTAAAATACAAATAACCCCCAATGTTAAACACAAGTGAAAGTAAGCAAGACTGAACACAAACTGTAAGTTATACAAAAAGCTAAGGAAAATATGAATAAAAATCTATAACTATGAAAATCTATAACAAATTTTTGTAACAGAAGGTGATTTGGCTTTAAATACTAAATGCAATTCCATTAGCAAAGCTAAGATTTTCATGACCACAACTTGCACATGTGACCTTCTTCCACTGTGATCTGAGCACATGGGTGTGGCAAACCCTGGCCATTACCATATTTACTGACAGAAAAAACAGCAGTCTATCATGAACTATCTTTCCTGTAAGACAATAAAGTTAATTACCAGTTAGTAAATCTGCATTTCATGTGCACCAGAGAAAGGAAAGTTGAGGAAAGTCCCTCTATCAGAGAAAGGAAAGTTAAGTTATCTACCTGAGGAACTTCAGCTTCACCTGAATTGAAATGATAGAAAATATAGAATTTTCAAAAATTTACATATTAATTATGAGAAGAGCTAAAGTGTGGTACAAGACTGTAAAGTGTGGTACTGTACCACAAGACTATCAGTAAGTACAGAAACAAGTTTAAACATAGAAAACAATAAGTACTTTTACATAAATAGCTAGTCATGCTTGACATGAACATCAATGCTGGTATTGGTGGCTTCAATTTACTATAAAAATAGACATAATGCTGTCAAAAAAGTGTTATTTAATTATGAAAGTAGATTATAGTGTTAAAGAGGTTTTTCATCAAAGTGTTTTTAAAAGAAGTCATGAAATCTTAAATTTAGAGGAAAACATCATATCTGAAAATGAACAAGATAAAGTGTTACATCTTTCCACAGTTTCATTTGAACCAATTTGAAGGTCATTTTATACTGCTTGATTTACAAATTTATGTGTCACATTTTACTTTTCTTTCCACAGTTTCATTTAAACCAATCTAAAGCTCATTTTGTAGTGCTTGATTTACAAATTTATGTCTCATTTTACTTTTGTTTCCACAGTTTCATTTAAACCAATCTAAAGCTCATGTTGTACTGCTTGATTTACAAATTTATGTCGCATTTCACTTTTCTTTCCACAGTTTCATTTAAACCAATCTAGAGCTCATTTTGTACTGCTTGATTTACAAATTTATGTGTCACATTTTACTTTTCTTTCCACAGTTTCAGTTAAACCAATCTAAAGCTCATTTTGTACTGCTTGATATACAAATTTATGTGTCACATTTTACTTTTCTTTCCACAGTTTCAGTTAAACCAATCTAAAGCTCATTTTGTACTGCTTGATTTACAAATTTATGTCCCATTTCACTTTTCTTTCCACAGTTTCATTTAAACCAATGTAAAGCTCATTTTGTACTGCTTGATTTACAAATTTATGTCGCATTTCACTTTTCTTTCCACAGTTTCATTTAAACCAATCTAGAGCTCATTTTGTACTTCCTGACTAGCAAATTTACATGTGTCATGTTTTACTTTCCTTTTTACATTTCAGTATGTCTGTTAAGTCAATAAATGTTTTTATACTGATTGCTTTCTTAATAAATAAAAAATTATTTCATTAAAGTCGTATGCAATGAAATGAGAATTTTTATTTTACAGTTAGGCTGAACTTTATACTATAAGTTTCCCTGTACATTTAATAATCAACTTAAGAAGGAATTTCTTCAATAGCTCAACGAAGCAAGTTACAAGCTTAGAAACAGAGAAGCAGCAGTTGCAAGAAGATGTGAAAAGTAAAATACTTGAAGGTAGGGCTCTAGATAGACCCGGGAATGACAGTACTAATGAAATTTTCTCCAGTATGTCTTCTCTTTACCAAAACTGGAGTACCCAGAGTGGTCGGAGATACACACATCTACGGAGCTCAGTCTCTGATAATCAAACAGCCAGAGTCGATGGGAGAAAAGAAAGTCAAGGAGGTCAGGTGGTCATTCTGGAAGAGTCTGACAGTGATGATATTCTCCTTCTTCTGAATGACCGTGGACTGCCGCAAAACGTTCTCATACGAAACTCACAAGATAAAGACCTGACAACCTGTAGTCTACCCGCACGGTCTTTATCACATCAGCATAGAGATGGAATAACTGATTTCTGGTACAGACAGTCTGAACAATTGGAAAATTCCAAATCCTGGCACATGATTGATGATTTACAAAAAATCCAAGAGACGGGCAATGCCCTGTGGGTATCATATCCCTCCTCTGATTCAGACATATGGTCAGAACCTGATCGTAACATCTCTCTCCAGAGAATGGGGGTGGACCAAGAATTTGGTAGTTACTATAGCCTAGTGGCGTATCAGCAATATCGAAAAAAGCAGCAGCCAGCAGGAGAGGAGTACAGTTCAGATGAAAGTTCTACCAGCACAGAAATGACACGAAGACCGACTGTCAACAGTGGTAAAGACGTGTTTGTTTTGCTTTGCACTGCATGTTGTAGGGAATGTGCAAAAGCATAATATTGTAAATTTGCTTTATAGCTTGTTTTATTTTTATTGATAAAGCATGTCCAGTTGAACCATGATATTTCATACTTCTTTTTACTACCAAGCAAAAGACAAACATGCAAGCTATCAGTCTGTGTAGTTGGAACAGTCCTATTTCTCTGTTTTAAGTTATTTAAGCATGAAGATTGTGCATCGCATATAGTTATTTTATTAAAAGTCGTAGAATATTGCTTGATTTTAGAAGTTTTGCTTTTAGACATTATTTACCTTATCTTGTGCTAATATCTTATCATATTACTTCAAGTATAATTTAAAAAACTAATGCATTGATATCTAGCATGTTTATTTAGTGTTTAATGCAGATTGTTTGATCTATGTGTGTAAGTATGTTCAGGTACATATATTTGTTCGTTGTAGATGAAGTATACATTTTACTACAGGGAAAATTGTATTTAAAAGTTTTTGGTCCTTAAGATAACATGAGACTTTTTTTTACAGGATAAATATTATTAAATACAAGCAAGTTTTTTCTTTTTTTACTTTTTAAAGAGCTTTACTAAATAAGAAAATTAAAAATTTTTTGGAACTAAAATGTGCACATTTTCTACAAGAACATAATACATTTTTCATAACTTTATAGGTACTATTGTTGTTGTTATTACTGCTATTTCAGTTGCTGATTATGGGATGTTTCTCTTAGTTTGGCTTGCAGTGTTACATTTTAGTCTTATTTTTTAGTACAAAAGAAAGGTTACCAGTCTATATGTGATTTTTTGTGGCTCACATTTTTTTAGCTCATAAACCAAGAAAGAAAAAAGCTCATGCAGGTTTCCAGAAAATTAAGTCACATCTTCAGAACATTGAAGGCCTCAGCGAAATCTTGCACAATGATTTAAGTGTGCTTCAAGAACTGAGTGGTCAAGTGATGGCTAAAGTTTCAGAGCTGGGTTCACCAGAAGAGGTGATATAATACACTAACCAATTTTTTAATTTTCATATAAAATTAATCAATCAGTGTGTCAGTAGAGAAAAAAAAAAGCTTTTTAACTTTCTCAGATATTACCGATCTTATAAAATGTTTAGAAACCATTTTTATTGTGACTCATAATATGGACTTAACACATACATTAACATTATTTTGTTTTCACTACATTAGAGATTACAATTTTAAAATAAAATTTTGGTTACTTGGAAACAGGTTTTATATAGTGTATGAATCACATTAGTAGGAGATATATTTTCATCTTTTTTTTGTTGTTAGATTTACAGACTTTGCTATTGGTTTTATCTTTATAACTTGGAATAAAGTTTCCATAATATTCATTTTATTTGGTGAAATTACTATATAAACCTGTGCTACACTTATTTTCATGGGTTGGGTTATTCAAAACTTTATCAATACTTAAATAGTTATATGTTATTTTCCTTTATCAGAAATTTAAGACAAAAGAAGTCATCTCTAGAGAATTGATGGAAGAACATCACCAGTATCTGAAAATACTACAGGAAAAACTCGACAAGGTTATCACTTCTAATGAAAACTTGACAGAAAAATTGAAAGGAAAATTAGGTATTATTTATTTACTTTGTAGACATACATTTTCAGGACTGTGATTTGGTTCTTTTACATTATACATTATCATTCTTTTAACAATGAATGATGGTTATATGAAAATCAGTTTTGAGAGGAGCTGCCCTACATACACTAGAAAAAAGTCACAACAAGTTATCTAAGTTCAATTTAAAAATGAAATTTTTACTGGAAACCCCCTATTAAAATTTAATTTATTTAAGGATATCAAAGAAAGAAATGATAAGGTGAGCAAACGTTATGAGCTTACTTCTGTAAAATTTTTTAACTATATTTGTGTTATAAAACTACAAAAGTAAATAATGCAAAGTAAAGTAACTTAATGGCTATGTATTTGTAGTTATATCATTAAAAAATTTCATTTTGATATAGGTTTTCGTCCAGTTTCATACATTTCATAATATTTAGTGTTTTTCTTTCTTTTTGTTATACATTAATATACAAGATTTTTCATTTCTTTCATATACTGGTTACTGCTGTTTCTTTTATATACAAGCCTAATTTGTCAGTTGTTGAGCTAGTCTTGTAATGGAAGTTTTTTTTTTGTTTTTTTTTGCAAAAATATAGATTTCCGTCATGTGGGCCCCCATGGAAGTATGCAAAAAAATGTTAGAGATTTGGACACAAAATATAAAATTGCCATAGAAAGAGTTAACAAATACAAGCAAGAACTTGTAGCCAAAACAAGCATGGAAAGAGAACTTCAGGATACTCTATCTCAGTATAAAATAGATGCAATACATAAGGAACAAGAGTTAGCATCATGTCAGAAGGAACTTACATCTTGTCGTTCTTTACTTCAAGAAATGGAAAGAGAAATTAAGGAAAAAGAAGTAGCATACACAAAGCTTATGGATGAAAAAGATCAGTTGGAGAAGGAAATGAGCTCAAGAGGTCACCTGCATCAGCAAGTTCACATGAGACTTCAGCATCTCGTTGAAAATATTACAGACTTAAGGTCTCGTCTTCTTGAAAAAGATCAACAAAGCAAACATTCTGAAGACATGAGAGCTGTTATGGAAAATGAATTGGAAGCAAGGCAAAAGGAATGTAAGCAAGTCCAGAATTGGAACTTGAGGCTTCAAAAGGAAATAAAAGAGAAAGAAGTTCAATGCAAAGATTTAGAAAAAAAGAATGAAAAACTTGAAAAACAGAACTTAACTCTTGAGACTTTAGTTCAACAAACTGGCAAACACTTAAACGAACTTGAAGAAAAATACAAGAGGAGTACAGAGAAGGAGCAAAAGTATGTTTGCCTAGAGAAAGAAATGATTAGAAAGGATATGGACATGAGAGACTTGATTAACAGAAATGAGAATTTACACACTCAGCTAATTTTGAAAGAGAAGCAAGTCGATTGTCTTGAAGAAGATAAATCACTGTTAAATTTTAAAATATTAGAACTCCAAGAACAATCTCACACCTCAAATGAAACAATTTTTCAGCTTAGAGCAGAGTTAATCTCTTCACAGGAAAAAACAGACAAGACATGTTCAGAACTGGAGCAGAAGCTGCAAAATTCACAAATCTATTCAGAAACAAAAGCTTCTGAAGCAGAGAAACAGCATCTTATAAGTCAACATCAGCTTACAGAAATGTATCGTAAATGTACTTGGCTGGAGGAACAGCTGTGGTCCAGGGATGATAGAGTACAGAAGTTAACTGAAAAAGCATCGTGGCTTGAATGTGAAATTCAACTTAAGCAAAAAGAACTTGAAATATCTACAGAAAAATGTTTTAAGTTAGAAAAGGGTCTTAAGGATGAAACTGAACAGTTTGAAACAAGAAGAAAAGATCTTGAACAACAAATTAAGATAAAAGAACAAGAGGTCATAGAACTGGCGGAAACGGAACAGGATTTAAAACTAAAGTTAAAACTAAGGGATGAAGAACTGAAAAAACTTAATGACAGAAATATAGAACTACAGGAAACCATCCACGAAAGGGAACTGCAGTTCACAGAGGCAGTAAGTGAGAAAAGTGAGCTTGAGATTAAGGTAAATAATTTGGAAGAAGAGATGAAGCACCTGAAGCAGAGTAGAAGCAAACCTGATGGCAAAGATGATTTCTCAGGAATCAGGCTTGCAGAGTTCCTGAAAGACAAATCCAGGTATGTGATAATCAACTGATAAAAGGCTGTACTATAATCGAGATTGGCATCACTCTTTCTAATTTAGTTTATTATTTTTTTGTTGCATTTGTAATTTTACAAACAAGTAATATTTATATATTTTTTTCTATCATTAATTTGTTTGGGGTTCTTTGTTTATTTCTTTATAATGTTTCATTGTAAGAGTTTGGAGCTGTCCAGCCTTCTTACTATATCTATCAGCCAGTTCTCACACTTTGTGGTAAGTTATACTATCAACATGATACGATAGATGATTTCTGTATTGTTAGTAAAATGCTGGCAGCAGGATCGACTGAAGAAAAGAATTCAGTAGTACCTTCCGGGGAAGTTAATTCCATGGTTTTAAATTTTAATATATTACTTTTTTAATGTAAGCTGACTTGTTTCCAAAAGAACTTCTTATCTGAAAATTATTTAGTTGTAGTTGCGTCATGTGTAGTAAGAAATTAATGATTCTTACAACCTATGACCAGGCTTGGGGAATTTTTACTGAAAAACTGTCATGGGAGGAGTGTTGTAGAGTGCAGATTATCATGGTAAGATATTTTCTTATAGGTTGGAAGAGGAACTGAACACTACTCAGCAGAGGTTAGAAGAAGTAACACAATTAAATAAATGCCTACAGCTAGAGCTGAAAGCTGCGGATAAGTTAGGTGTTCAGAAAGAGGACCTTGCTTCTGTAGAAGGTAAACCAAACTATTTAATTAAATTTAGCTTTACATTTATACTGTGTAATGACATTGGGAAGAAAACAAAACAAAACAGATGACCAAAATGAATTTTTTAAAGAACCATTAAATATATAAAAAACAAACAGAACTCACTTTTAATTAGAAGTCTACCTGAAATAAACCAGCTAGATTTTGAGCCTTGCACACAATCTTGATCACTTGGTTTTAAATATAAATCATGACATGATCATGATCACTTGGTTTTAAATATAAATCATGACATGTGTCATGATTTATGTTTAAAACCAAGTGATCAAGATTAATCTTCATCACTTGGTTTTAAACATAAATCATGACATAATCTTGATCACTTGGTTTTAAACATAAATCATGCCACGATCTTGATCACCTGGTTTTAAACATAAATCATGATACGATCTTGATCACTTGGTTTTAAACATATATCATGATACATTCTTGATCACCTGGTTTTAAACATAAATCATGACACAATCTTGAACACTTGGTTTTAAACACAAATCATGATACGATCTTGAACACATGGTTTTAAACATAAATCATGATACGATCTTGATCACTTGGCTTTAAACATAAATCATGACACAATCTTGATCACCTGGTTTTAAACATAAATCATGACACAATCTTGATCACCTGGTTTTAAACATTTAAACACTAGTTGTGTTTATTTATCCTTGATCTCTGAAAGGTAAAAGATGTGTCAAAGTTTTATGATAGGTCCAGTTATAACTGTTGCTTCTAAACTTCTGTTTTATTGACTGGTTAGTTTTTACTTTGAAATTCATTGGCTTCTATGCACTGAAAACTTGGTTCCATCATAGTTTTGTGCAAATAAAAGGTGAAATGCATGAAAGGTTAGAAAAATTCTCCAATAAAAACTTTGTCAATGACTGCAATGAGTCATCATGCGTAGAATAATTGACTAAAAGTGGGTAGAGGATGATAAAAAATGTGATTTTAGATTGTGAATTAATAGTGACTTGATTATGTTTTCTTATCTAATTTCTCATGCATGTATGGTAATTTTTAACTTCATAAGTTAACAGTTATAATTTTATCTAGAACTGTGTGTCTATACTCAGCAACACTCATAAAAATATTTGACTTTATCCTGCGCTAAGGCAGAAAAATATTTTTTTGCAATAAAATATTCCTTATTATTTATGAAATACGAAAATTTCTGTTTTGAGGTTATGATTGTGCATGTATAAAAGTTAGAAAAATATGGTTTGGGATTGTATGTCATATATTCTTTCCATACATGAACTTATAGACCAGGCAGAAGAAACAAACAAAACATTGCTTCTTGAACTTGTTGAAGAACTACAACCGTTGCGAATAGCTCTTACCAAGAGCACTGATTTCAACAGAAGACTTCATAGAGACATTAAACAATGTACAAGCAGGAAAGAAGGGATTAATTCCAGTACACAAGGTCAGAATACATCTTAACTTTTTTTTTTTTAATGCAAACGGTTTTTATAAACCACCAAAATATACACCGAAGTTCACATTGCAGTTTCATAACATTTATACCCATGTGTATGGAAAGCACAATTATCTTGTATAAAACATCTTGGAATCGTTTCAATTATTCTGTTTGAAAAAGTTTCTTTTTAGATACTTATTTCATATCTTGGCCAATTTTTAAAGACTTTCTTGTGCCTCTTTTTTTTGTTTTTTGGATTTGTTTAGCAACCTATGTATTTCTATCTGAGGCCTTATTAAAATCTGTAAATTATTGTGACACTGAATTAGAACTTTGTTTGTATCAGTGCAAAGGTTTATAGTTCATATTTTTTTTTGGCTATTACTTTTACATTTTTTTTTCAATAACTAATCCATGACCTAAAAGGAATAATGCCTGTAGATCAACTATTTTTTCCTGTAGTTTCTGTTCCTAATTTTTAGACAGTAATTGTCTGGAACATTCCAAATGGTATTCTTCACTCCTGTGTTTTCGTCTTGTTACATACTATCAGGAAGTCATCCCCTTGTGAACTGTTTTATGTTCTAAGTTGTATTGTTTGTTTTACATAAATATAGTTTTTGTAAAAAGTGTTTATATCTTCAGAAATTATAATTTCTTTACGATTATCAAAATAAATATTTAAATGCAACACTACATGATATTTTCAACAATATTTCTAAACAAATTTCTAATATTTGATTTTAATCAACATGTATTTACAATAAAAAGTTATTGTGCATTTAACTCTTTTAAAAATAATGTTAAATTTTTCATTTTATATAATTTTCTTTGTAAGATAAGGCCTAGTTTACACTTTGATAATTGTCTGTCATGTGTACTCTCTGTAATTTAATTAAGAAACCTTAAATACTATTTCATTGCTTTAGGATTGGGTAGCGAGCAGTCCATCTCCCCTGCCAGTACTCTGTCTTTGGCTAGCACTGGTAGTTACACACATACAACTAATACACAATCAGAAAGCTTAGAACCCAGCAGTCCAGAAAGTTCACTGTCTTCTGCTGGAGACAAAAATCCCTATTTTCATCTCAGTGGGTTCCGTGAACCTATAAATCACCCAACTCATTGGACTTTCAAGAACGGAAGTGAAAATAAGACACACACAGATATGGGTGCGAGTTCTATCAGAAAAGAATTGCATGGAGATCATTTATTGAACAGTCCAACTACCACAGATGCCAGCAGTTCAGAAGGATCTCTCCAACACCATATATCTACATATGATGCAGAAAATAATGAACTTTGCGAAAAACCCTTTATTCGACAGTGTTCAGTCAGTAGTGGTGACTATGAAACTCTGTCTCTTACAGTCTTACCTAAAGATATACTGGATCATTATCCAATTAAACAAACAAAGAGCTTGGAATCCTCAGATGGCTCTTGCCATCAGTCCAGTACTGAAAAAGAAGGATTTCGACATGACTCCAATGGTACTGAACTGTCTGTTACTGGAAGACCTTGCAATTCTTCTCCTGACCTTGGTATAGAGTCAGATCCAAATCATGAAGGTGGGGATAGAGAGGAGCCTGTATTTACAACCTGGAATAAACTTGCTGTAGCTGTATCATCCAAACGCTCTGTTACAATCCAGCTTGTAAGGAAAAGAAAGACAAATGAAAACTCGAAGATAAACAGAACATTTGCTGGAGAACAACTTCCACTTGATACTGCAGGTAAAGTTATTTTAAAGATGATTAGCTAAATAAAATAATGTGTTATAAGTTACTTTGAGTACATAAAGTTTTTAACCATACTGCATGATAAATGTGAAACTGAATAATTTAGTATCTAAACCTCAGGAAATCTTGGAATGGGCTTGACAACGTTTCTGTATTAAGTCTTAAGTGACTTGTGTACTGATTGACCTGCAAAGGTAATACCTACTAAATAAATAGTAAAAACTTGGTCTTATGAAAAATCATCACTATTAAAGTCTGTTTCATTTTATAGTTAACATATCATGGAGAAAAAAATTGTTGTTAAATAATTGTAACTTGTTCAGTACATTTTCATTAAAATGATTTTCTTTAGATATATATATATATATATGTTTTCCCGAATATTAACAAGAAATCGTACACAAGTTCATGTTGAGAAGTACTTATTACATTGTCCTTTTCAGTACAATGTACTTTATTAATAGTGGTAGTGTTGTAAAAGAGTAATAAATGACAGAGTTTACAAAAGAATAAAAAAAAATTACTGATCATATTCTTTTTTTTTGCTTAAAAAGTTTCTCATTTTATTGTCTTGTGTCAAATAATAGTAAAAATTTTTATGAAACTTAATCCCCTTTGTGAGTTTGGATGCAAATATTTTGTTTTCATTGGTCAGGAAACTGAACAAAGCCTATGAACAGTCGTAAATATTCTAGAATAATTTCCTTTTACGAAGACTTTCTGCTAGAAAAGGACTTAGTGGAACATTCATAGCTATATTATTGACAACTGTAAAATTAACACATCAGTTATTATACCTGTGGTCAGTGTCATTTTGGTCTTTTTAGGTCTAAGTGGGCATGGTTTCTCAGCATCTGTTCCTGAATTAGGGGAAGGAGAGCCACATGCTACGTGTCGGCTTAAGGACTACCAGTTACTAAAGAAAGAAATAAGAGAAAGTCTTGTTCTACTGAGAGGTGTGATTGCTCAGGTCAGGAATAAGCTGAACTCCCTAACTATATAAGCTCTAAGTCAAGTCTTAGTGAGTCTACTAAGTCTGTAAGATGAAAAAAAAAAGAAAATATTTTTAGCTAAGTTTTATGTTAAGACTTACAAGGGGATACCATTAAGAAAATAATTTTGAAAGATTTTGTTCATTAGCTAGCTATCAGTTATCA
This sequence comes from Limulus polyphemus, assembly GCF_000517525.1. NCBI lineage: Eukaryota > Metazoa > Arthropoda > Merostomata > Xiphosura > Limulidae > Limulus > Limulus polyphemus. The sequence continues at coordinate 72,488 of NW_013668412.1, read as the reverse complement.
CAAAGAATTTTTTTGTATCTTTATTCTGTAAATCGATACTTAAGAAAATGTTTTAAGCCCTGGTGACCAGCCTTTAGTAAGTTTGGTTGGCACTCAGTAACAGTACTGACTCTCACTCCATGCTTGGTTAGGGCACTTAGTTTGCAATCTGATAATAGTGTGTTTAAATCCTTTCCCTGAACTTGTTTGCACTTTCAGCTCTGGGGACATTATAATATGACCTTCAATCCCACTATTCATTGGTAAAGAGTAGTCCAAGGGTTTTGGCAGTTGATGGTGTTGACTAGCTTCTTTCCCTCTTGTCTATCGCTTCAAAATTAGGGAAGGCTAGCACAGATAGCCCTTGAGTAGCTTTGCACAAAATTCAAAACAAACTCATCTTGCACGTACATATCCTAAGTAATACTGTGTAATTTTAACCAGTTAGATGATCCCTGGTACATTTGGTGACCCTTTCCATAACTGTACAATTTCTTATTAAGACCATGGAATATATAGTAAGTGTAACCAGTTTTTAATAATATGATAGTACTCCATAAAAGTAAGGATTCTATCATACTTGTACTCTCTAAAAGTGACTCCCTGGAATTTTAAATGTTTAATCAGCTGTAACTACTAAGATGGTACATACTCAACAAAGGAATTGCCCTTTGTTCATACATATATATATATATGCATTTATCAAATAATAAAACGAAAACTTGTGTGTTTAATCAGCTTCAACTAATTAAATGGTATTCAGTGAAGGTATATTCTCACTATACTCATCTACTTCCCAAGTGTTGTGAATTTGATCAGCTGTTAACATCAAATTTGTTTAGCTATTGCACATTTATGTATTAGACTTAATCATATATGTATTCTAGAACTACAGCTCAGTTGTTTTATCTTACTTAATTCTAGAGACAAAAATTTGATATTTATACTTATTATTTCTTATTAATTAGACCTCCAGTGGTTCAGCAGTAAGTCTGGGCTTATGACGCTAAAATTTGAGTTTTTGATACTCACCGTGAGCACAGCACAAATAGCCTATTTTGTGGATTTGTGATTAATAAGAAACAAATCTGATTAATTAGTAGAATAGGGAATGGCTTAAATTAATTTTTCAGTGATCATGTTCTTGTGGAAAGTAAATTAATAACGTTTCCGAAATCAACCTGAAAGGTTTGTTTGTAATTAAGCACAAAGCTACACAATGGGCTATCTGTGCTCTGCCTACCACGGGTATCGAAACCCGGTTTCTAGCATTGTAAGTCTGCAGACATACCCCTGTGCCACTGGGAGGCCAACCTCAAAGGAATGTCATAATTTTATATATTAATTTAATCTGTTGAAATTTGTAGAATAAATAAAATTTTTGCTTAATAGCTAATAGAGGTCAACTTTACTTATGGTCAGAAGCTTTATACTCATGAAGTTAACTGCTTGTGTTTGTATTTTTTATGTTAAGGAAAGATAACAAAAAAAAAAGTAGGATTTCACTTAAATGAAAACAAAACTGAAGTCATTTTAAGTTGACCAAACATATGCTTAGTTTAAAATAAAGAATTCTTTCTTCTTTCAGAATTTAGAATATAACACATTAAAAGATATTTACTCCAGCTGTAGTGATGTGGACAGATGTCTGGAGAAATCCTGGAACATAATCAATTGTTTCCAGTTAGCATCACTACCTTCAAAGAAAGCTGTCAGGTCTTTTGCAGTTAGTTCTCTGAATAAAGAGGTGAGCAAGAAATAGATAGTCTGGCTGAGACTCAGTTTCAGCTGTAGTGTTACTTTTAAACTCACAGTCAAAATGGTCTAATATTTTGTGATGATCAAGATGTCATTAAGAAATATTGTGAGCAATGTGTTCATTAGGTAAGCAGTTTTAATGCATAGTTGTAGTAATTAGACTAAAATCATATTATGGAAAATATTAGTAAACTCGGTAGACAATATCTACTCAGAATAAATCAGCAACACTGCTGTGAAAGGGTAGAAGAACTTGTGTATATATATATTCTTTAAAGCATCTCAAGTACTTTTTCAAAATAATTTCCAATGCTTAAACTGGTAAATCCTTACAAAATATAAACGGTTTGTTTGGCTTATAACAGAAGCCATAGATAAATTGTGTTGATATAATTTATTGTACTGTAATTTATAAAATTAAACTTTTATAATATCTAAACATACTGAGCAGCAGATCATAAGTGCTGTCTGTAATAATTAAAGAGATCAGACGAAACAGTTATAAGGTTTAAACTTGCTTAAATCAAGTCTTTTGTTCAATTTTATAACAATGTGCAACTGCCAAAAGTTTTAACTAAAAATTGAGGGTACTTTCAGTAGTTATGAAGTTTGTGATAAATTTATTTAAAAACCAACAATACACATATAATTAAAAATCCCCATTTTAAAGTTCATAATCATTAATCCTATTGTTTTTTGAAATACACTACAACTATGTGTCATCACGGCTGGTGTGTTTGTATCATTGTGGTCACAGTAGGAGAGCAGCGGTATTTATAGTCATTCTCCTAGATCTTTCTTTGTTCTCAACAGTTTTGTTTTTGGTAATTTTCATCTTTTCCAGCTGTTGTTTCATCTGTAGTCTGTTCCATTTTTACTTACGATATTGTATGATCTTGGTGTGTGTGTGTTTACTTTACTTTGAACTTTTTCCTGTTTCCCTTTCTGTTAATATCTGATGAGATATTCTTTGTTTAGCTTTGGCACTTAAGACTTAATTGAAAAACTTTAGACTTAACTAAAAATGGAGGGTATTTTTTAGCTTTGGCACACAAATATTTAATCAGCTCAAACTGGGCCGAGAAATGTTTGAAAAAGTTGATGAGCGAGTCAGACCGCATACGTGAAAATGGATATAAATTAAAGAGAAAGAAAGGTGTGCCAATGCAGCCTTATAATTAATGATATAAGTTAAAAGCAGGATGCTAAACTTTTTTACACAGTATTAACATATTTAATATTAGACTTATAATTTTAGTTAAAATACAGAAAATAAGCTGCAAAATTTTCTTATCATTCCAAAATGCATTTGCATTGAATAAAATGTTCATTCTGTTCAGTCTCTATAGTATTTTTTAATCATATGTATATGTTTTTTTGACTTGGCTTGTAGATCCAAGTCAGTGACATAGCTCAGCTCAACGCTGAAAATTTCTGGCTCACCCACCTGTATTGACAAGTCTGAAACTATCATGTCCTTCACAGGTTTAAATATTAAGCCAAATTTATATTTTCTGTAAATGCAGTATAGTGTTTTATAACTTTGGAGATGCTGCAGCCGTTGGCATCATGGTAGGAAGTAAAATTCAGCTGCCAAAAAAAAAAAAAATTGTATAATTTGGGCCTTCAGATTCTTAAAAAATACAATGAGAATATGTAGGCTGATCAAATTTTTCCATGGCAAATACTAACGTGTTTGAGTTGTATGTATCCTTATTCAATTTCAGTCATGACTCTTAATTCATAACTAGTTGATTTTCTTCTTGATAGATTGTTGCTCCTAATTCCTTTTTTGATTCATCACAATCACTCCTGACTTATCAATGTCAAAAACTCTAGTACAGGCCTCAGTTTTTTTGGTCAGTATTTTTATTTTTTCCTCAAAAGCTTTTTCCTTTTTTTTCTTCCCTATGTTAATGCCATTTCTTCCTTTAGGAGTCTTCGTATCGAACTCATTATTGTTGTGAGTGGCAGAATGAATTTTAAGATTGTTCACTGCACCTGAGAATCTTTTTTTTTTTTTCACTTTTGGTTTTGGCATTTCTACGATGGCTCATATTTCTTATGGGTGTAGTTTTAAAGCATCCTTTCGTATACTATGGCCTAAGTATACAACTGGTTTACATTCACTTGTGCCCGTAACACTTTATTATTTGATTTTTTACACTCCCCCATATTTACTAAACACTCATTACCTTTGATTTTCTCCAGCAAAAAATGAGTTGGTTTCCAGTCATCACATCTATTCTCACATAGATTTTGTTTTCATCATCTTTTACTTGTTTTTCCAACACCCCTTAAAGCAATTTTTCCCTTTACAATATGTGTGTATTTTTTGCCATATTTTAGACAGTTGAACATTTCATGTATCGTTCTACTCTTTTTATACACATTTTTCTCTTTTATCTCTCTCCTCCACCTTATCTTTTACTTCTACCAAAACTGTAACTGTTCTTTAATTTCAATGGAATTTTTACATTTGTTGTTTGAACAAGCAATTCTTCTTTGCCTGACCTGATTGATACTTGAAATGTTGACTGTTCCTGTTCTATGATTGATACTTGGAATGTTGATTGTTACTGTTCTATGATTGATACTTGGAATGTTGACTGTTCCTGTTCTATGATTGATACTTGAAATGTTAACTGTTCCTGTATATTTCAATACACTGCTGTAACATTAATGTGGACTGTTCCTGTTCTATGGCTTATACTTGAAATGTTGATTGTTCCTGTTCTCTGTATATTTCAACGCACTACTGTAACATTAATGTTCACTGTTCCTGTTCTATGACTTATACTTGAAATGTTGATTGTTCCTGTTCTCTGTATATTTCAACGCACTGCTGTAACATTAATGTGGACTGTTCCTGTTCTATGGCTTATACTTGAAATGTTGATTGTTCCTGTTCTCTGTATATTTCAACGCACTGCTGTAACATTAATGTGGACTGTTCCTGTTCTATGGCTTATACTTGAAATGTTGATTGTTCCTGTTCTCTGTATATTTCAACGCACTACTGTAACATTAATGTTCACTGTTCCTGTTCTATGACTTATACTTGAAATGTTGACTGTTCCTGTTCTCTGTATATTTCAATGCACTGCTGTAACATTAATGTTGTCTCTCGCTCTAGTATTTTAATTATTAATCATTGTACCTATTCTATCTCTGATCATTATTTCTTTTTGATCTCTGTAGTTAAAATATTGTGCCAATTTTCTGCCTAATTCATTTTTTTCAATAGAGAAGTTATCCAATTTCTCAAGCCCTCTTCTTTATAGATGTCCAGCACATCACTCTCAAAACATTACAAACACAGCAACTCGCAACGGCTGAATTATTTTGGAATTTAATCATCAGTCACACAAAACTTGGATATTTGGAATAATCAAAAACAGTAATATTGGAAACATTAATTTTGATCAGTTTGTAATTTCACGAGCGATGACACTAATAAATAAGCTTAACAATCCTGAATTAATTGAAAGTAACAATGAAAAATTATATAGTCTGATTTCTTGGGTAGTTTGAATAATCAAAAATAGCAATAATCAGAGACACTAATTTCATTAGTTAATTATTTTCATGATATTAATTGATGTAAGAAATTTTGATTAATCAGTTAATTTACAAAACACTGCATCTGTTTTCATAGATAACTGGTTATATTAATTAGTCAGGTTAATCAGTCAGCTCTAGTACTCACTTTCTCAAAGACACTATTTCATAGACTTTCCACTACTGTTTGAATGCTTTCCAATTTGATTTAAGTTTGCCTATCAGTACTAATTTTTCCAGGACTGGTGGCACTTTTGCTGTAAATATTTTTGTGTTTCACATTTTAAAAAATCTATATCTCTTCTGACACCATGTACAGATTTAAATTATCAGACAGGACAGTTATAAGGTTTAAACATGCAACTGAAAAAAAATAGAACTTAAACTTAATTAAAAATAAAGGGCATCCTCAGTATTTATGACGGTTGGGGATCAATCATTGATATATTTACAGCTCAGAAATACACACATTGTTACACTTCCTACAGTTTGTAGGACTCTTATCTCTGTTAAGTCACTCAAACGATTTATTTCTTTGAATATTTGCCCACTGTTACTTTATGAAAATCATAATGAAATTTTAACTAATTTAGAATTTTCCCCACCACAGTGCTAGTAAGTTATTTTAGTTATATGCTATAAATTAGAAGTCAGTTTGCTGGCAGTTGTGATCTACAGCTTATCTCATAACATTTTAAATTTAAATACATAGAAACAGAATGAATTTTTTACTAAAACCACATTATTAAGTTTTTAGGTTATATATAAATGAGTAAATATGTTTCAACAAAATTCAAAAGTTTGAAAGAAAGCAGTAGGTTTTGAAATATGTTCTGCTTTTTATAATTGTTTAGTTCTATAAAGTAGTGTTATTTTACAAAGAAATTATTTTTTGGCAGAATCAGAAGTTACAAGAAGAGCTGAGTGAAGTAAAAAAACAGTTGGAAGAAACTACAAAGAAGCTTGCTGTAAGTACAGTATCAAATGTCACTAGAAAACAAATTAGTTTTTGGGATTATATGTTTTTTCTGATTAATGCATGAATTGAGTTGATTAGATAGAAACTATTAGAAATCACATTTCAAGGGTTTTCTGATGACATTAGCACTGAAGATAGGAAGAAATGTACTTCTTTCAAATTGTATCAACACAATAATTTTGGAGGAATCCTTCAATTTAGTATATAGTACCTAATAAATTTTGTCAGTGTTTGCACAAATGTTTGTTTTTGTAACTTTTATATATGTAGCTAACTAAAAGTTAATACTTGAACTATTTATGCCTACGTTTAGGTTGTTAAACGAGAAAAAGATGGAATGGAAAGGGCTATTACAAGACAATGTAAGTGAAAAGTGATTATTATATAGTGTCTTATATACCCTAAAACCAAACAATTTTTTTAAAAGAATTTAAGTTGTAATTTTAATTCCTAAGAACATTATTAATTGCCTCGGCAACTTTTTTTATTTTTTTTCGGATCAAAGTTATTGTATACAAAAGTAAGAGATACTTTAGAAAATCTGGGAACATCATGTTAGAATTATTTAATTGTTTTGATCAAGTAATACTTTGTCTTTATTATATTTCAATAATTAACAGATTGTAATTATGAATATAATAACTCAAGTAACTGAATATAATTTCTGATTAATATTTGTAAAATTATTTTTATGTCACAATTCTCAGCTAGCTCGTCAAATCTTTAAATTAATTTATTTTCAGTAACTAAGACCTGCCTGGTGCTCCAACAAGCCAAAGGCAACTTGGCAGGTGATGGGAAATCCACAAAATATCCTGTAGGAATTATTTGATGTGAAGAAAGTAACCCTAAAAATATTCATGAGGAAGGAACCAGAGAATAAGATGTAGTTTGGGATAATCACTTATAAATGGCTAAGTATAGCCATGAAACAGTGACCTAGTTTTTCTCCAGACTGTAGTTTTTAAATGTATAAGTAATGATAAACGTGGCTGTCGATCAAAATGCTGCATGTAAAAAAATACATTAAGTCATTCTTATAAGACAAAATGTCTACACTTTTATTCCACAGAGGCTTTTTTCTTTCTACACGAGACTGGTTTTTATATCTCACATTTTAAAAATGGAACATACTTGAACTATGTGGGTAACTAGTTAGTTATTCGTTGCCGAGCACTCGAAAGAGACAAGTATTAGACACACCTTAGTTGATTGGAAAATATTACACTTGGTATGAAATTTATATGTTGATTTGGTAATATTTTAACTTAACACTGAAGTAACTCAGATTTCAATTTTATATCCACATGTGTATATTGAGTTTCCACCTGTTCACAAAGTGATAAGACTACAGTCACAAGTTTATACAATTATTTTTCTGGAGTATTATTTATACAAGATCAAAGAAGAGTCCTTCCATTGGGGAAGATAATGTGCCAATAGTTAAATATATAATATATATATACGTTAAGATAGTTAATAATATCTTCATGAGGTTGAAGCTATTGATGAGAAAATTAGATATTTGAAAATACTCACTGCTGTTACGGGTGGTTGCTTCTATCCAAACAAGATATAGCATTTAATTAATATTTGGATATATATATATATATATATACATTAACAAGGCCATGAACATGTTGTTCGAACAAATATACCAAACCTAATTGTATAGTAAATGTATTTTTTTGGTAACTAGCATAAAAAAAAAGGATAGCAAGTATTAAAAAAAATGTACATTTTGAGTGAATGTGTGTGAAAGTTAAAACCTGTGCATTGCTGGATCTTGGAGTTTTGGAAAGATGGAAGATCTCAAATAAACTTTTGATTATAAGTCTGTGTCTTTGTTTTCCTTGCTTTGATCTTAAACATGTATTATGAGTTTTAGATAGTACACAGGTATATTTGCAGTACAGAAGTATAAAACCCTATAATAACCTAAATGCTTTCAAGAGGAGGGCATTTCTTCATCAGGGGCAAACTACAGGTTTTTTTCCACTTTCCATTTAACTTGTCTATTGCAGGTTTAAAATCAAAGGCCTATTGGCTTTTAACGTTTTTTTTGCCATGTTTCTGTGAGACAATATTAATCCGAGGCACTTCATGTTACATAAAAAGTTGGTATGCCCCAGTTCTCCAGGAAATTGGCAAATACTGTAAAATATACTTATTTTTGTAGGCTATATTTTAAATATTGTAATTTAGATGTTAGCTAGAGAGTGCATTATGTTAAGATCAAATAAGTTCTAGAATATTCAGAATCTAGGCAAAGTGTCTAGAAATTAGGCTACACACACAAAAATATGAGTAATCAGTGAAGGAGTATTGAGTCAGTCAGTTCCATGGAGTATTTGTATCATTGTTAGTTATCGTGTACATTCACTTACTCAATCACTTACTTTTTTACATTAGTCCTAGTATCGTTGGGAAGGTATTTCCATGTGAACATTGTTTATAAGCTTAGGCCTAAAGTACAACAGTATACAAGGTTGCAGGATGTTACGAAAAGAATAAATTAATTTGTTATCATTACATGGACTGAACTTCGAATTATTTTCATCAATTAATTTAAATTGAAAGAAAGTCATAATAAATTCACTGCATGAAAATGTCTGCTTTTTTAATGAATATATATATTTTTTATAGAGTGTACTTTAAAACAGACTGAAAGTTTAACAATCAATTATTTCTGGTCACACTATTATAACTAGCATTAAAAAAATTAGTCAGAGAGCATGAAACTGCACAACGATATTGAGTAGATGTCAGTAATATCAGAAAACATTTAAAAGTATCTGTATTAACTAACAAGAATCCTTATCTCATTTTTTAACCACAGTTAAGATATACAATGTGGTAAAGTGAGTCTGATACAATATACCTTGCCGATATTGAGTAGATGTCAGTAATATCAGAAAACCGAAAGGATTTAAAAGTATCTGTATTAACTAACAAGAATCCTTATCTCATTTTTTAACCACAGTTAAGATATACAATGGGGTAAAGTGAGTCTGATACAATATACCTTGCCGATATTGAGTAGATGTCAGTAATATCAGAAAACCGAAAGGATTTAAAAGTATCTGTATTAACTAACAAGAATCCTTATCTCATTTTTTAACCACAGTTAAGATATACAATGGGGTAAAGTGAGTCTGATACAATATACCTTGCCATGTGAATGTAATATAATAAATCCGTATTTACAAAAATGCCGAAACTTAAAACAGTCCCGTTGATAAAGCCTAAATTAAAGAAATTTTCGACCTCAAACGCAATTATTTACGCTACTTTCAGGCATCATACATTTTGGTGAAATAATAGCTGTAAATAAATTTTTTTTCCCACACAAGTTCTCCTGTATAGTCCTAATTCAGCATGTCAGCTTTTTTTTATTTTACATTCAGTTGTGGTACACGCTAATAATATCACTAGACAAGCTATGAAAAATAAAGTTTTGTATTGCTTATTTACTAAAACAACAAATCAGTAAAAGGACACGTACGAAAACAATATCCAAATAAATTTGCTAGATTTTAAAAGTTTTTTGAAATTATTACTTAACGCATCTTAAACATTAACGACGTTTGATGAAACAATTCTTAAAATATCCTCAAAGATATGTGTTAAGATTGGTACATAAGTATATGATATAGAAGTGTTAAACATTGATAGGAACAAAATAAAAAGGAATATCTACAAGTCTAAAAGGTTGATTTAGGATTAGATAAGAGTACAATATTTGAAAATTGTGGAAATAAGTAAAAAATCCTATTAACAAGTCAGGCATACATGATAAATAAGGAAATTATATAAACTTAGAAGCATCTTGATTACCCTAGAAAGAACTTAATTTTAAGGATTATTTAGAAGCTAATACTTGAAACTACAAATATTTTCTTTTAACATCCTACTGCACTGTATTTTTTAACTTACCTTTTATTTTCTCCAAAAATAATAATTTAATGTACTAACAAGTTAGGAAAAAGGACGGCACAAAAGTTGGTTAAAAATCAAAATAACAAATTGTCCCTCCGTTTTAACACAGTCATTAAACTAATTGAAGCAAAATTTCCTAAATTTGGGTGGTCTTTATTCTGCACTAATACAGCATTTTTTTCAAATACCATCTAATAAAACACAAGTTTCACAGTTGAATCGGCTCAAGTTAAAAAAATGTAGAAAATCTTATCTGTTTAACAGTAGTTAGATACACATTATTTAATTTCTATTGCGCATACTGGCATACAAAAGACGTTTTAATACTAGTAATAATGAACAATCTTTTAAGACCAAATATATTATTTTTTCTCTAATTTCGCTTTAAGGCTTCTTCAGGAGCATTCTACTAAAATACAAACTGTAAATGGACAAATAACTCCTAGTATGAATCCACAATTTTCTAAATAAATCCTTACCAAAGCCAAGTACACTAAAAAAAAAATAAAGAAGCTCTTATCGTCAAACAACTATGACCACAGATGACCAAGGACAAAGGAAGACACCTATAATTATAATTATTTTCATCTTTTATTTCAATTTGTAATTTAGATAAAACTATTGTTTACTATAGGCAGCAGTTTATTGTATCAACAATAAGCTTTACCACTTAAAATGTCAAACACACACTACTGATTTGATTAGAATTTACTATTTAAACCAAGTAAATCTACGTACTGTCAGTTACAGTTTGTGGTTTAGTAGAACTTCCCTAAAGAAGCTGTTAAATATATAATTAAAGAAGCAAAATAATAAATTTGGTGTTATAGGGTTGTTTATTAGTATTTGGATATTTTATCTCTAATTTCATTTTACTGCACAAAAAAAGGGGAGGGGACATCTTTATATTTCACCTTCTTGAATTGAAATATTTTTGTCACTGTAGTTTCTGTACTTAGTTTGTGTAACCTGCTTAGTATGTCTTTAAAGTAAAATATCCTGACATCACTATTACAACCAGGCTAACTGAAGCAGGAGATCATGTGGAAGGATCTTATGATTTAAGTCCATAATATGTATTATTGCTTATCTCAACAAATAAATATATATATATAATTAACTGTATCGTAGTCTTTTAAAAAAATTATCTCTATCAGTTTTGTAGCCTCTGAGCTAAGTACTTTTCAGTAGTATTTAAAAGACAAAAAAATTATGAAATATGTATTAAAATCCTTTTTGAAGTAGCTAAAGTAAAGCCCACTATAGGGTACTGGCTTACATAGTTACCATCTCGTACACCCTCTGAACATTGTGTTTTAATTATTTTATATTAAAATCTTCAAAACAATTAATAATTTTTTATAGAATAACCTTTTTACCTTTTTTTTTAAGTACAGAAACAAAAAAATTAGAAAATAGTTTTTATGTGGTTTGGTTTTCCCCCCTCTTATATTATTTTTCTTTTCAGAAGAAACAAAATCTTTACATTTCCAGTTTCTAAATCCTAGCAGTTTCTTTACAGCAAACTGGTGTTATTTGAATTGTTATAAGATTAAAAAGAATATCAAAATATTTGTTAAACTATTTATTTTAGCATGTCTCAAAGTAACATAAAAATACACCTACATAAAAGGCAGGTATAATGAACCTTATTAACTTTACCCAGTATTGTAAACAATAATTTACAAAACACTGTACATATGTTATTTAGTGGATACATATCTAAGGTAACTAGATGTCCTAACTTTCAGGGAACCTTGCCCAGTTTTATAGTAGTGACTATGTCGGACAAAAAAAAAACCTGTATACTTTATGTGCCTCTCATACCATTATTCTAACTGGAGTTATATTTTTATAACTTCACTCTCACTCTATGCTGGCTTATATAGATATTTTGTTCTAAATATCAGTTTTACTTAAACCTGTAAGATGTCACTAAAGAAAGTTTCAGAAGTCTCGAGATTCACAGCATATTTTATTTAAATATTACTCGCCCATCCTCCAAACATAATGCCCCTAATCTGGATTAGTTAAATACCCACATATAATACAAAAACCTGACAATTGTCATACCACCAAGAACTTTACATTACAAAATTCAAGAAATATGAATTATCCTATTTTTATGAACAAACATAAAATATAGACATTTTTTTTTAGCCCTTGAGGCCTTTTCTGGAGTCATCAAAGCACTACAGTTCCACGTATTTCCCATTTAAATTTTATTTTTGCACCTTAACATTAAATTACGGAAATGCACCTAAAATCGTAACATATTAATTAAAAATGCTCTTTTATATACAAGTTACAGAGTAAATTGTATAATTTTAATAAAAAGCACACATATAATAACTATATCTTTTTCATTTAATGTATTTTTTGGGTACATTACATAGGAATAATGCTCAACAGTTCAGACTCGTAGAAAAAAAGTAAAAATAATTTATAAATATATTACTTTCAAAATGTTTTTGTGACCTAAACCAATACCCAAGGAGCAACTCTGTAACTCTCAACTATAGAAAATTGTGCTTTACAGAATAATAGTTCATGTTCTCTTTTACTTTAGTCCAAAATGGTTCAAATATTATCAATCAATATACCAAGATAAGTGAAAGCAAAACAAAAACCCAGTTTACTGCAAAATTCAGTTTCTAGACATCCTATATTCACCAATATATATATACATATGCACATTATTAATATTAAACTTACATATACATACAATTTAAGAACAACAGGGGACCTGTTGGTTCATCTAGACTCTCCCATCCACTAAACTTAAAAATATAACACTAAAAGTTTGCCCTTTATCATTCAAGTATTTATCGAGCCTTGATTTAAACTTCCTTATATTAACTGCATCCACCACATCCCAAGGGCTAACCAATCTGTTACTTAAGTGTTAGAAAAATAAAGCTACCTATGTTGAAGATGACTTATACAATGCCAAAATTAATACTTTTGTCCACTACTCCTATCATTTTCATCATTAAGTATGATAAAAGATGATGCATCAACACTATCAGTTCCGTTAAAAATCCTAAACACCTCAAGCAAATCCCCTCTATCTCTTCATAGTTGAAGAGAAAACAATTTCAGAGATCTTGACCTTTCCATCCTAGTAGTCCTCCTCTGAACCCTTTCCAATGACGTAATGTCCTTCCAAAGGTAAGGAGCCCAAAACTGAACATAATAATCCAAATGCGGCTTAACCAATGATCTATGTCATGAAATTATAACCTCTTTAGAATTGTATTCAATATTTTTGTAGATGCAACCTAAAATCCTATTTGCTTTTCTACAGCAGCAACAGCACATTGCTTGGATTGCTTGAAAGACTGATCACTTTGAACAATAAGGTCCTTTTCTTCCATAGCACTGTTAAGGTTATTTCCATCAATTAAAATTATACTCAAAATTCAAATTAAGATATCACTCATACACTAACTTGCATTTATCAAAAGTCACCTGCCATTTATCTGTCCAACTTATCAAATAATCCAAAATCCTTTTGTAAAGGAGCAGCATCCTTCTCACAGCCATTAATACCCAAAACCTTATCATCAGCAAGTTTAAACAGTTTATTGACCATAAAGCAGCAGCATCCTTCTCACCACCATTAATACCCAAAACCTTATTATCATCAGCAAAATTAAACAGTTTATTGACCATCCTTTCATCTACATCATTGATGTAAATCAAAAAGAGCAAAATTCCCAATAATAACCCCAGAGGTATCCTCGTTTGATTGAGTTCCATTTATAACAACTTTCTGCTTTCTTCCATCCAGCAATGAGCCAAACTACCCACCAAACACACAGAGATAATTTTTATAAGAAGTCTTTCATGTGGCACCTTGTCAATTGCTTTCTGAAAATCTAGCTACATTAAATCCACACCTAGTAGAAGTCTTTTTAAAGAATGCCAAAAGATTAGTAAGGCAAAATTCTCCCCATGCGAGACCATGATATCCAATAAAATTTTAAACGTTGTTAAATTATTTTGCAAAGTATCTTTTATTAGGCTTTCAAAATCTTTTCACACCACTGCTGTAATACTAATAGGCTTATAACTTCTGGGACAGATATCACCTCCCGTGAAAAAAAGGAATAACATTAGCCAACTTCCAATCTTCTGTCATCTGCTTACTATTAAAAAAAAAAACTTCCAACAAATAGTGTCCAGTGGTTCACATATCCAATCCTTAACCTTCTTCAAAACCTTTGGGTAAATAACATCCCAATTTTTTCTTAACATGCTCAGAATTAATGTCATCATCTTGTTTCCTCTAATAGGTTAAGAATCAATACTTTTCTTTCCTGAAATGTTAATGAAAAGTGTTATTTAATAAATTTCAAACTGAATAGCACCTTTTACTGTACATAAACTAAACAGAAAAGCTATAGGCCAAAGACCGAGGTTTAACCATCCATTCAATGAGATCTACAACCAATGTAGCTACAATTAACTGAGTAGCAGGAATGTTCATTATAGTTATAACAACTTCAATTCGGATCAGTTTTCATACATCTTGATGTATTATACTTCCCTGATCAATATAATCCAGGGAGATTAGTAGGTAAAGGTGATTTTGAACACAGACTGATCTAAAACTGCAGATTCTATTAAGTATTTTAAAATAACCAAAAAATGCAAAGCACGAACTTAATAAACCTTTTTTTTTGTTATAATCATACTTTTATTCAAAAATATTCATTTGCACTGTAAAATTTGTGATTTTTTCTAAGGGTTACATAATAATGAAAGATATTTAGAATTAATACTATGAGAATTGAAATACTGTTCTCAATTGACTAAGTGGAAAAGTTTGCTAAAGCACAATTTTAAGATTTTTAAATAATTTCATTACATATTTGGGTCAGTCTTCATATGGTCACTAGTTAATGTTTTATGCTCAACAAAATGTTGATATTTCTGCTTTATATACAACACCTATAAAAAAGGGCTTCATCATTACTTTTTAAAATTTTTATCTTTTGAAGTCTCCTCTGTGAAGCAACACAATTCCCTATAATGTATAAAATGTTTTTAATTTTAGCACTTTTTAGAATTTTACAATTAAAAACAAAACAAAAAATAAGCTCAGTGGCAGTATCAGACTGTGCATTTTTATCAATGTATTTATTTAACACGCAGCATGTAATACGCTTTAAATATACAAGAATATATACATGCATTTAAATCTGTTTGATAAGTTGCACTCACTAAAGGAATTGAAAAATAAAAATTGTAACAAATGAATGCTACAGACTAATGCACAAGATGTGTTAATATAATAAGTTTTAAAACTTGAATGTCAACTACTGTAGCAATAACTATGAAATAACCTAATGTAATACATAAACATTTAAGTATACACTTTATTTATACTAAGTTCTTTATATGAAAAAAAAGTTTCAGAACACATGAAGTTTTAGGTTATGTTTTAGCTTGTTTAAATGAAAGAATGGATCCAAAAAAAGTGTGTTGCACAACAGGGAATTTTCCAAGAACTTCAGCCTTATACATCTTCAACAATCCTCCATTTACTTTAGTCCAGTTGGGAACGCCACTGATGTTCCAAAGTTGATTTGAATGTTCAGCAAAAGGGCCAGACTTCACCTTGTAAATGAACTGTATGCAACTCATAAACATATAATCTTTGGCATAAAACTCAACAGTTTCTTCATTAGTAAATGACTTAGGTTCCAGTCGAGGATGTCCAATAAGCTGAGAACTCCCCCAAATAAATGGAATGAACTGATAATCATCAAGACTCCATACTCCGTGGCTTCCTGCTGGTTCCATTCGATAGGTAAGCTGCAGCTTTCTAACCATCTTCATATAACAGTCAAATATTCTGTTAACCACAGCTTCAGAATCATCTTTTGTCATTACTCCAATTTTAAACAAGCAACAAAGAAACATAGCAAAAGCCATTTCGTGACCAGTACCATAATCGATTCTGGTAGGATTTCCAAAACTGTCTATCAGGTATGGGCTAAGTTCAATAATAGCAGCATAAGCTTGCTCAGGAATAGCATTCTTAAGCAGACTTTCGGCTTCATCAACTAGTTTTTGATGCCACTGGCGAAAAGCTTTGTTTCCAAACCTTTGTGGCTGATCAATAGGAGGAATCTTGTCTATCCAACCATCTAAAGTATTCAGAAGCTCAATCAAAGCAGAAGTTACAGGAGACACAAAGCATTTATCTGTAAGTTTTTTTCCTCTGACAGCTTCATTCATAGCAATAATAAATCCTATGTATTCATTGTAAGCTTCAGACTTATTCCACGTCTGCATGAGATCAAATGAAGTAATTTCTTTCTTTGGTTTGACAAACACTTTGGGGCTACAACATTCTGGTTCAATTTGAACATTGCATTCTGATGCCATGTTTTCAACTTTCTGCTAGTATTTAATGCAATTTTCTTCTAAGAGGGAAAATATCCAAATTATGATGCCAAGACAAGCTAGAAAAACAAACAAGGTATTAAATAGTGTAACACTAACAAAACCCTGTTCTCTCTCTTTTACGCCATTTAACGTGCATGTAACTGACTAACGTAAATAAATGACTAAAAATATACACAGCAACACTGAATGCGACTTTGGGATTTGTAAAAATATCCAAATTATGACGCCAAGACAGGCTAGAAAAACAAACAAGGTATTAAATAGTGTAACACTAAGAAAACCCTGTTCTCTCTCTCTTTTACGCCATTTAACGTGCATGTACATGTAACTAACGTAAATAAATGACTAAAAATGAGACACAACAACACTGAATGTGACTTTGGGATTTGTAAAAATTACAATTTACAAAATATTATCTCTAGTAACAGTAATACTATCTTACTTCTTAGTATCTATTGAGTTTGACAGTGACATTTACGACGTACATTACACATATTTGTGTTACTCAACTTACTGTAAGCGTAACTCTAAGTACTAATTTAAATTACGGAACTTACTCTGATCGGAAGTTAATATTAGTTACACATGTTAAAGGAATATTTGAAAAATATTTCTTTAAATGTATACATTTACAAAATATAATATTTTATGAATATATTAGGAATTAACATACATGCCCAAATTCCAAAAATGATTATTATCGGTGGAAAAAAAAAAAGAGTAAACCGGATATGACTACAGCACCATCTATCCTTCTTATATAAAGTGAAGTGACGAAAGACAAAAAATCAGAAAAATAAAGCCCCTCAATGGCTCAGCAATAAGTATCAAAACTTATAACGTTAAAAATCTGGTTTCATGTCCGTGGTGGATCACAGCACAGATAGCTCTTTATGTAGCTTTGTGCCTAACTACAAACAAACATGAAAAATAAAAAAACTTCAACAAAAGATGACTTTTGTTTGTTGTTAAGCCCAAAAGTACACAATGGTATTGTGTTGGATATACAATACTGTTTAGTATGATAGTTATGATTTAGTTTATTTAGTGATTTAATATTTAATGGTTATTTGGTTTTTATAACAAGTGTTAAAAGTTAATTATTTTAAAAGCGATAGTTATGACAAGTTTCATTATGTAATTCGGTACCAGCTGTACGTTGTGTATGCAATTTAATTGTTGAACTAGGCTTTAGTAATATTGTTGACGTAATCTTACTCGAAGTTTCTAAGTTTTCCTCCTTGTGTGTAATATAGAAAGTTTTAGGCCTCAGTCAGAATATTTATAAACAGACGTCCAAAATGTAAAAAAAAAGCAAGTTAAGCTAGAGATAATTAGACAGATCTAGACTGAGTTATTGGCAGTTTAGCCATGATGGGCGATTTCTAAAGAATTTACTAAAGAAGTTAAGTTAGAAAAAGTTAACTTAATGAAAGTGAAGTTAGACTGCTTGATTGTTAGTTTAGTCATAATGGGTGATATTTTAAAGTGAGTTTCATAGTTTAACAGAGATAAGGAGAATAATTTGTCGTGTCACTTGGGCTTTAAAGTAACTGAACCAGCCTGTGTGGACTTTTGACATAAAAGAGAATGATTAAAAGCTCTGTATATAACTATGGTAATCCATGGGGTAACGTAAGTGAACTTATCACAAATGATATTGTATTAACAGAAGAAAAAAGAGAATTATTTACTTACAGTTGAACTAACAGGGGGCGAAAACAGTGCTACTATATTACAACAAATATTGGAACCATTTCTTTATCTTTATTTTTCATACACATATCAGCAGATAATAAATTGAATTGCTTTGGGAGCTCTACTGACCCAACTTTGATTTTCAATATGCCAATATTTTCTGGGAGACCGTGACCTATTAATAACTTAGATTAAGATATTGTTACGTCTCCGTTTGTTAATTAACTTTCCGTAACTTCGTTCCGACGAAACTTTAACAACACAAGTCCTTACTT